>NC_133622.1:245555048-245855048 GCF_048593235.1 Sminthopsis crassicaudata
GATTCAATATTGTACTCTTGTGTGGTCCTAAAAAATCAGGAAAAATCAAATCTTCATTGACACCCAAGCAATTTGACTAATCACAAAATAATTCCCACCATAGGCTGTTCAGCAGAATTTCTTGGCACTAATTTATCTATTTTTCTTAAAAGTCATTAAAAAGTGTTCCTTGTCAAGTCTCCTGTGTCTTTATTTCTAAGCATGTGCCTAACAAGGCAACGCCCAGTCCCACTTCTGCCCAATAGCCCCCTGGGAATGGTATCTACATCCTCTAATTGCTTAGTGCTCATGCTCACATCATGGGACCAAGGTCTGTGGAGTCCTCCTGTGCTGGCTCAGAAGGACTGAACAGCAGAAGGGTAAGCAGCTTCCTACCAGTCTGGGAACACTACCAGTGTGCCAGCGGACCGTGAATAGTTTCCATGGCTGGGATTTCTGGAAATTATTATCTGAATGATTGAAAGGTTTGTTCAAAAATTCTGAAATATAGCTATAGTTTTAAGTATATGTGTACACATATATATAATTTCCACATACACATTATTTTTGTTATTCAATCACCCCCAACTTTCATTATTCTACATAGTGGTTTCTTGGCAAAGATACTGGAGAGATTTGCCATTTTCTTCTCCAGATCATTTTAAAGATGAGGAAACTAAGGAAAAGAGGGTGAAGCTACTTGTCCAGAGTCATGTAGGCAAATGTATAGGGTAACATTAGAGTTTACGTCTCCTTGACTCCTAAGGAGTACAATAAGTACAGTGCCAGACCTGGCATCAAGAAGACTCTTTGTCATCAGTTAACCCTGTTTGCCTCAGTTTATTCATCTGTAAAATGAGCTAAAGAAGAAAGTGGAAAACTATTCTAGGACCTTTGCCAAGAAAAATCCAAATGGGGTCTTGAAGTGTTAACTACAATTGGAAGCAATTGAAGTAGGACTTCCCAACTCCAGGCTCAGAGCTCTAACCACTCAACCATCTAGCTACTTTACACATAGATACATAAAAGCACTCGAACATACACATACACACACACACACACACACACACACACACACACACACTTCAATATTTTCAATATCCCTAATTTTGGTGGGTAATCCCTCCATGGAAATGATATCTTGAATTAAAGGATTCCTGAATGTTGTTAAGGCCATAAAATGAATTGCTAAAAGCCAGGAAGGAGAGAAGGGGGGCAGGTAAGTAGGGGGATCATAGACACAGTCTATCAACAAGACCTTACTGGAATGCATCCTACTTGGAAGGATGGACTAGGGCTTATATTTGGGGATCATAATATGAATGAATCCAGGAACCAAGTAAGAGAATGTTCAACCCATGTAGAGAAGAGCCCTGATCCAGCCAGCTAAAAGCTTGGGTATGTACTAATGTTTCTTATGGCATGAAACGAAGTTGTGCAACTGGTCAAAAAAGAATATAGCTGCCTCCACATTCTTCCAGAGAAGGCTTCATTACTCATGTTTATATGAGTCTGATCAACATATAGTCTGGAAATGAGGCTCAAGGAAAGGAATAGCAGATCAAGATCAAAGTTTCTGCCTATCTTGGTTTAATCATTAAGAAACTATTTAAACTTTTAGAAAATGTTTCTCTTTTCTTGATTATGGCTGAGAAAAAAATGTTAATATCTCTCATCTTAGTTTCCTCATTTGTGAAAACAAATAAGTATATCAATATTTATTCTAGGGGCAACTAGGTGGCCCAATAGATAGAGCACCAGCCTTGAATTCAGGAGGACCTGAATTCAAATCTGGTCTCAGACACTTAACATTTCCTAGCTGTGTGACCCTGGGCAAGTCACTTAACCCTAGACTCAGGAAATATATATGTATATCTATTCTAATCTCCTTTATGGAATGGCTATAAAGGTGGAATAAAATTGTAAATGGGAAATGAATATAAAAACCTGTAAATGTCAGATAAGTGTGAAAAGTAGAAGAGAAGAAAGGTGAAAGAAGAGAAAGGAAAAGATAATAGAAAAAAGGTGATGACAAGAATACCATTTATTATGACAAAGGTAAAGAGGCAATAGAAAGGCAATTCGAAGGAGATTAAAAAAAAGAGCAAAAGAGACTGAGAAAATAGGAAGAAGAGGAAAATGAGGAAGAGGAAGGAGAAAAAGAGAAAGGAAAAAATAATGGGAAGAAGACAGAGAAATGAGAACAAGAATAACCAACTAGAACAGAAGATTAGAGTATCCTGGGAATAAGAATGCCTAGTGATTTATCCAACATCAAACAAATCCATAAATGGAAATGTATCCACCCCCTAGCCTGGATATAAGGTACTATTTTTGGGGCGCCAAGAGCACACTAGACATCATCCAAAGATACTGTCAGGCACGATACAGGTTTGATACAGAGGAAAGGTCATATAAAGTAAAGGAATAATTGCCTAAATGCCTATGAAGGGAAAGGGGGCTAATAAAATTCTACATACAAAGGACATGGGGTCCTTAGCATTCTGGGGGCCTCTGGTGCTCTGCAAAGCATCCAGCTGCTGTAATAGAGATGAAAAGAAAACAGGAGGGATACTTTGTTCTTGCTGCCTATACAGCTGCAGCTATAAAACTTCCAGTAGAATTAATATAATTCTACTAGTAAGAGCTTGAGGAAAAAGTCTTCAGATCTCCCTCAGTGTTAGACATAACTAATAAAGTTATTGCATATTGGATTCTAGGCAGTTAGTAAATACCTATTAACTTCATGGTTCAATTAAAGTATTTTCTGCTTTGCTCATGTGAAATACACTCTGCATCCTTTGTCTTATCCCAAATTGCTTCATATACTAAGAATAAACCACTTCTATCTCTTCAATTTTCCTCCTTTAAAGTCACTTTGACAGTTAAAGGAAGAATGAATTGGAGTATAGAGAGACAAAGTCAGTAGACCCTCTAGAAAGCTATTTCAGTAGTTTGTAATTGAGATTTATTTGATGACATTGATAAGAGCCTACACAAGGTGGTAGCAGTGGCAGAGGAAGAAAGGAATAAGAAATGTTGCAAAAGTAAGTTGACAGGATTTAGCAAAAGAATTATTTCTAGGAGTGAGAAAATGAGGTATTAAGGATGACCTCCACCTTGAAAGTTTCAGTGACTGGGACAATAGTAGCACCCTCGGTGTAATAAGGAAGTTAAGAAGAGAGGAAGGTTGGGGGAAAATAATGAGTTCTGTTTTGGACATTTTGAATTTAATACCTATAGGTCAGCCACGTGAAGTTATCCAGTAAGTACTTGGAGATGTGAGATAAAGGATGGGGAGATGTTAAGGTTGGATAAATAAATCTGATTAATAAATCTTTAAAAACATGATAATTGAATCCATGGGAGCTGATGAAATCCCCAAGAGATACAATCTAGAGCAGGGATTTTCCAGTTTTTTCCACTCATAACCCCTTTTCAACTGAGAAATTTTTATGTAACCCAGGGTAGCTTTAGAAAATAGGTACACAGTCAAATATTTACTATTGATAAACCATAATTTTGTAATCACCACATTCATTTATGTGACTATATGTACGGTCATGAATCAGTTTAAGAAGTCCTGGTCCAAAGAAAGAAAAAATAGGGTCTGATTCAGAACCTCAAGGACTCCCATGATCGGTGACCAATACCCAGATATATATTCAGCAAAGGAGAATGAGAAGTATCAATCAGGTAAGAAGAGAATTAGGACACGGAAGCATCACAAAAGCCACTAACAAGAAGGTAAGTGATTGGCAGTATCCAAAGGATGCAGAGAAGAAGAATAAAGAATATAAAAGTCATTAGATTTGGCAATAAAGAGATCATTGGTAACTTTGAAAAGAGTTGAGGGATGAAGTTGGAAGCCAGACTGTAGAGAAGCCAACATGAGGGAAACAAGCAAAGAATCTTCTTGTATACTGTCTTCTCAACAATTTTAGCCAAAAAAGGCAGAAAGATATAGCATAACAGAGGGCAAAGGTGATTGAAGTGAAGATTTTATGAAATGAAATTTTTCCAAGACATGTAACAAATATACTAGAAGATCTTTTCATGACGTTTATAGGCATTAGGGAAGTAGCTGGGAAAGGGAGAGAGAGAAAATAAGTGAGAGTGGGAATGATATTGGTTGTGGAGTTCTCAAGTGATCCAACCATTCTGGAGAGCAATTTGGAATGATGCCCAATGAGCTAACAAAGTGTGCATACTCTTTGATCCAGCAGAGTCTCTACTGGATCTATATCCCAAAGAGATCATAAAAAAGGAAAATTACCCACATGGGCAAAAATGTTTATAGCAGTCTTTTTTTGTAATGGCAAGGAACAGGAAACTGAGTGGATGCCCATCAGTTGGGGAATGGGTGAATAAGTTATAGTATATGAGTGTTATGGAATGTTATTATTTTAGAAGAAAGATTAGCAGAATGATTTAAGAAAAGGCTGGAGGAACTTGCATAAATTGATGCTAAGTAAAGTGAGTAGAACTAGAAGGATATTGTACATAGCAACGAGATTAGGTGATGATCAATTGTGATGGACGTGACTCTTTTCTACAATGAGGTGATTCAACACAATTCCAATAGATTTGTGATGGAAAGAGCCATCCTTATCCAGAAAGAAGACTATGGAGACAGAATGTGGATCACAGCATAGTATTTTTATCTTGGTTGTTGTTTGCTTACTTTTTTTCCTTTCTCATTTTTCTCCTTTTTCCACCTTGACTTTTTTTCATGCAGCATAATAAATGTGGAAATATGTTTAGAAGAATTGCACACATTTTCCCTCTGCTGGATTATTTGTGATCTAGGGTCAGGGGATGAGAGAAAGGAAAATTTGGAACACAAGATTTTGCAAGGATGAATGCTGACAACTATATTTGCATGTATTTTGAAAATAAAAAGGTATTAATATACTGGGTATGACAAAATGGACAATTTGTGGATAAGTCATGGTGCAATGGAATTACTTGTCCATGTGAAATGGTTTGCCTTGTCAAGGGGAAGGACAACTTCACTATATGAGATAGAAATTAAGGAGGCATCTGAGGGTGTCAGATGAGGAAGAAGAAAGAAGAGAGAGATCTTGGGGAGTGTCAATTTTTAAAAATGAAACATGAGGCAAGGTTCTCAATTAAGAAGGTAGAAAAAGGAAGAACTAAGAGATCTGAGGAGATATTAAAAGGTTTGGAAAAGTGATAGGGTTAGTAGGACAGTGAATCAATCAATTAGGGAGGTTTTAAAAAAGGATTGTTTCGCATTCATGAGACTCCAGTTCAGATTGTGTGCTAAAATGTAATGGGTCTATTCACTATTGTTTTATGATTTAGTCTAGCTTTATTCAATAGTATATGAGTAGAAATGAAATCAGCAGATGATGAGTGTAGTTGAAGGATGAGGGTGAGTAAATGTCTATGTTGCTTATTATTTAACTCTTTTTTCTTAAGATGGTGAAGGAAGAAGAAACATGAGCAATGGATCTGGGGAATGAGACCAGGGTGAAGGAATTTGTTTTTATGAGGCTTACCGAGTCTCCAAAGTTAAGCATCATCTTATTTCTCTTATTACTCCTGGTGTATGTAACAACTCTAGTGGGAAATCTCCTTATCTTGCTCACTGTGACTTTTGAGTCTCGCCTCCACACACCTATGTACTTCCTGCTCCGAAATCTATCCATTGTGGATATCTGCTTCTCCTCCATCACTGCTCCAAGGGTTTTATTTGATCTTTTAGCTGAAAGAAACACCATCTCTTTCAGTGGCTGCTTTACACAGATGTTTTTCTTCCACTTTCTTGGTGGAGTTGATGCTTTTTCTCTATCGGTAATGGCTTTTGATCGTTATTTGGCCATCTCAAAGCCCCTTCATTATGTGACCCTCATGAGTAAAGGAAAGTGTTTTGGGCTTCTAATGTCAGCCTGGGTGGGAGGCTTCATACACTCCAGTGTACTGATCTCTCTGTTGCTCCCACTCCCCTTCTCTGGGCCCAATATTATTGATAGTTTCTATTGTGATATCTCCCAACTCCTCAAACTTTCCAACACTGAAAACTTTACTCTGGAGATCCTAATTATCTGCAGCAATGGTCTCCTCACAGCTCTTTTGTTCTTTCTACTCCTTGTGTCCTACACAGTCATCATGGTGATGTTGAGGTCTCATACAGGAGAGGGCAAGAGGAAAGCCATCTCTACCTGCTCGTCCCACATCACTGTAATCACATTGCATTTTGTGCCCAGTATCTATGTATATGCTAGACCTTTTACTACCCTTCCCTCTGACTGGACCATCACTGTTGCCTTCTCTTTCATCTCCCCTCTCTTGAATCCCCTGATTTACACACTGAGAAACCAAGAGATGAAATCAACCATGAGAAGATTGCACAGAAGATTTATAACTTCTGCAAAGAAATTGCCTCTGGGTTAACAGGGAAATGGGAAAAAATGACTTGAAATTGATGCCCATTATTACCATGAGGCAGGTATTCCAGGGGGTACATCTTTACAAATATCTGCATCCCATGTATAATGATGGGAGTTAACTTAAGTAATCAGTGAAGGCAAAAAGTTGGGATTATTCCATGAACAACAACAACAAAAAAAAAAAAACAAGGTACAGAACATGCACAGACACACCAGATGCATCTCATCTCAAAGAATATCTGTGTTAAAGATTCCACATTAAAAATGGAAAAGCCAATGGCCTGGGAACCAGGAGACCTGAACCTACTGCCAGCTCACTGAGTGACCTAAGGCAAATGATGTAACCTCTCTGCATATAATGACTATAGGGATTGGAGGAAGTGTTCTAAGGTGCCTTCTAACTTTAACATTCTTTGGTCTCAAGTCCCTTCAGGCTCTAATATACTACATAAATAATAATTGATTTCATTTATGTATCAGGGACTTAAGCATAAGAGCCCCTGATTTATTTGAGAGGGCTGACAATCACATTGAGGTCAGTCAATCAGAGAAAGGACCAATCAGAGAAATTCCTTGTGTCTCCCCAGGGAAAAAAGTTAGAAAGAATTGTCTACTTTCCCAGAAAGTGTCTTCTTCAAACAAAGAATATGATCTTTTTTTACTACAGATGCAATGCAGCAAGTCATTTAACTTCCATTGGCTTCAATTACTCATTTTAAAGCAAAGGGATTAGACAAGATACTCTTCAAAGTCTCATTCAGTTTCACATTAAGATGTCTAAGATCCCATATGCTGCATTCAAAGGTTCGTTCCAGCTGTTACATTCAATAGGTCTTTTGGTTTTTGACTTGAACATTCTATGTTCTAGAATTCGGCAGTCCATGTCCTCTTCCAATTCCAGTGTTCCACATTTCAAGATTTGAACTGCATTCACCCAGAACCATAGAATCATAGATTTAGATGATTGAAGGGAACCTTAGAAGTTATTAACTCACTTCTGAAATGAGGAGCCTGAAGACCAGAAGGTTAAAGTTCACTTGCTCAAATCAGGATGTGAACCTAGCATTTCGGTCTGATTCCAACTTTAAACTTCTAGATACATGAGCACTAGTTTAAAAAGTCCTTCTAGACTAATAATCTACATCCAAAGATTCCCTTTTAAACTCGGATGTTCTCCATTCTATTTTCTAGGTTCTCTTTCATCTCAAATATTCTATGGTTCTGCTATTTTTATCCTTGTTCCACTATGTAGCATTAGCACTTTGATTGGATATAATTCTTTACTTGGTTACATAATAAGAAAAAATCTCTCTCAATTTATATAATAATGGGAACCCAGCCCACTCTAAGAGAGAGAGAGACAGACAGAGATTTCAAAAGAAAAGGGAATGTCAGATAATGCAGAATTCAAGAATAATGACCAATGGGAGGAACTACTGGACTGGGGAGGGATGTGTAAGAAAATTTATAATAGATAAGATGGCCCAGATTGCAAGGAGTAAGTGGGATGGTGTGGTACACTGAATGATAAGCTTTGGGAGGCCACTGCAAAATCCCCTCCGCTCCATAAATATTTCTCTTCATACTTTCTATTTTCATATTATTATTATTAATTACAATTATTAATAATTAATATACTGTTAAATGTTGAAAAGGATTTTATATGGCATTTAGTGCAGTGCCTTTGGTTTTACACATATAGGTATTAAGGCCTACAAAGATTGAGTCCATTGTCAAGTTGTCACCCAGTTTGTAAGGAGGAGAACTGGATTGAACTCCCTGTGTTCCAATTATAAGTCCAGAGCTTCTACCATAGTATTTTGATAGCTAACCTAGCTTATTCTGGAAGAATTTATGCTTTCTTTGTCTCTTCCCCTTAACTTCCCATTTGCCCTTTTATTTTCTCCCCCAACTATGAGTCAGGTCTTCATGTTTCATCCATAGTTGCCTCTTGTCCCCACAAAGAACTGTTAGAATAAGAAAATGAACCATGGGCTAGAATTTATGTAAGATTTCTGAGCCTATGGTTTCCTAGGGGAACCTTTCTGCAAAATACAATGCACTAGACCATGACATGAGCATCCTTCAGTTCTTTAGCAAAGTCAAGTTCCTCAAATGAATAGTAAAACACTAGCCACAAGCATTTCCCCAACACCAAAGAACACTCTTCCACAAACACACCCAGGATCCAGGAAAGGAAAAGATTGGTCACTAAAAGTCTAAAAAGATCTAGCTTTGATCTAGCTTTGATAACTGCAGCTCTGGCCTCTCTAGACCCATAAAACAGTCAGTAATATTTCACCAATATACTCGAGTTGTCAAAACACTGGAAGGAGGACTAGTGTTACCTCAAATATTACTATTTTAGGTCACTGTTAAAATTTCCTTATCTTCTTTTGACCTCAATGATCTCATCTATAAAGTGAGAAGGATGATCTTTGCACGATCTACCTCACAGAAGGAGAGTTTTATAAATCTCAAAATGCTAAAGAAAGATACATTGTTAATTAAGTTCCAATATAGACCTATGCTCCTGGACTTGTAGAGAGAAGTCTAGACTAGCTCTCTGGAGGATCTTGATCCAGCCTAAGCCCTTGAGTGAAGGCTAGGAGTGAAGAGGTGGGATCCATGTGGACATGGATCAAACATGGAGTACATTTATTCCAAATTCTCTCAGCCTTATATACCCTAATGCCCTTATATAACCATGGTACACTGCACATATGGGACCACAGAAACAACTTGCTATTGTGCACAGGTGTCTCCTTGCCACTTTGCTATAACTCTGCTTTAACTACAGCACAGGTAATTACAGTCACTGCCCCCTGACTTCTCAGGAATGCCAAGAGCCCTCAAGGGGAATGGGGAGCTGAACCAGACACTGTCAATGGGATTCCTTTTATTGGACTAAAGGGTCTTATACCTCACCCAGGGTTCCCCACTATCTGGGGCTCTCTACACAGAAGTATGCCATTTCTGCTAAGAATGGAGTCGTTTCTGGGTCTGTTGGTTCCTGAATAAATGGGGGCTTAGAAGGTTCCTTGATCAGGCTGATCCCCAGACTAATAGTCTACAAAGAGGGGCTTCTTACACTGGTTTGTGCCCTCTGCTAACTGTTTAGACTCACTGCTTCCAGGAAACTAAAGTCATTGTGAAGGTAAGAGAAGAGGAAAGACTGAAGCTCTCACATTGAGAGCACCTGGCAGTATCTCTTGATAATGTCTTGCTGAAGTCTCACTGCTGATAGCAGCATTGGTTAATAGTGGCAGTAATCAGTAATAGGGGCCCATCTGATGGCTGGTAGCAGAAGCTGTATAACATTCTAAACTTTACAAAAGTACTCTCCCTCCCCTGCAACAGCACTTCTATAGGGATATTACCTGGATCACTAGATCCATTAGATTAATGTGCCATAGTAAGCCAAGTGCACCAGCCCCAGAACTGTTCTCTGTCCATAGTAGGTCGTTAGAAAATACTTATTGATAAAAAGATGGAAGGAGAATAAACAAGTGTTTTATGTAATTCAAGAGTCAGTTGTATAATCATAGAGTTGGAATTGTGAGCAAGGAAGGAGATTTAGCTAGATAAAGAATTCATATGAAAAGGGCTTTGTTTGGTAGCATGGAACTTTCAAGGAGGCTATGAGGTTAAAAAGGCAGAGGAAAATTTCTTCTTGGGCTGTCTTACAAGTAAAGGCTTTCAAATGCAAATGATGATATTCACACTATTTTCTATGCACCACACTCATATCGCATCTGAAACATGTTGTCTTGGGCTGGTGGGAAATTTTAATGTGGACATAAATCTATACTAGGTCCAGAAGGGACAATAGGATTTTTGAAGATCCTGGAATCCATGCCACAAAAAAGAGTGGGAGAAAAATGAAGATGGAGGGAAAGTTAAGAACATACTAGTTGTATTGTAGCATTTTGAGGATTGTTATGTGAGAAACCGATTAGATTTATTCTCCATGACACTGGATAACTAAATTACAAAAAGAAAAATAGAAGTTGAAGAATATACAGATTTGGATTCAAGATTAGGGGGGAAATTCCTAATGCTTAGAGATAATTAAAAAAAAAACTTTCAGGAGAAGAATGGTCTACTTCAATAGGTAGTGAGTTATCCATGACCAATTTTTTTATTTGAAACTAGATGGAAATTTGAGGGAAAGTTGGAGAAATTTTTCCTATTTGGGTTTCTGTTTGTGCTAAAGTCTCTTCTAGCACTTGAGAACTTACAGTATAAGGACCACTCTTATTTCAAAATGTCAATAGTTGAATATTGGACCAAATGTGTCAAATCAAGTAAAGTCAACAAGTATTATATTAAGCACCTACTCTGTGCCAGACACTATGCTAAGTTCTGGAGATACAAATAAAGGCAAAAAACAGTCCTCTTTTCTTTCTCATTTAATTTTCCTAATTTGTTTTATTTAAAGAAACAAAATAAGTAAAAAGAAAAACAGAAAAGCAATACAAAACAAAATGAAACAAAAGAGAACATTATCCTGTGTCCAGCAGAACATAACAGAGGATTCAAAACATGTAACAACAAACACCAATTTAAGGGGGGGGGGGGAAATATATATATATATATATATATATATATATATATATATATATATATATATATATATATATATATATATATATATGTATATATATGTATATATATATATATGTTATGAGAAATTCTTTTCATGAGTATTCATCTTTTCTTTACTTCCTTTTAAATTATTCTTTTGTTCTCTACTGCACACCTTATTTATTTTATTATTTTTCCCCTTTTCATCCCCCCTACAACTCCCAAACAGGCTATAGTTAAAAAAGGATATATATATATATATATATATATATATATATGTATATATATATATATATATTATATACAAATTCATACACATACATAAACACAGATATTTCCCTTTTATCCCCCCACCACCTCCAAGAAAAGGTATATTTATATATACAGATGTAGATATATACATACATACACATATTTTCACACACACACACACCCCTTATATACAAATATCTTTTCTATTCCTGCTGATTCATTCGTTAAATTTTGCTTCATAACTTGGCTTACCATTACTTGACCTCCCCTCCCTCACCTAGAGATCCTTCCCTTGTCTTCTTCCCTCATCCTTTGCTTCCCCATCCATCTATCCCTCCCCCATTATTTTTTAATAAATTGTAGAAGGTGCTATACCTTTCATGGTATATATGTAGTATTGCCTATTGAACCCATTCCCAATGGAAATAAGTTTTCAGAACTGCAAGCCCTTCTCCCCTCTCTAATGCCTCTATGTCTATTCTTCCTCTGAACTTCATTTATATAACATGATTACTATTTTTACCTTTATTGTGCCAATCTCTTTCTTGATCTTACCCTATTGTTGATGTAAATCTTAAACATAACATATACATTTCCCATGTAACAGAAAAACAATTTATCCATGTTTAAAGTTTGTTCATGTTGAGTTCCTTTAAATTGTTCTTTCATATTGGCTCTTATATGTTAAATTTTCTGTTAAATTCAGGTTTGGTTGATAGAAAGTCCTGAAAATCTGCAAATTTAATGAATGTCTTTTTCTCATTGAAAAAGATAGATAATTTTACTGGATATGCTATTTTTGACCACAGGCCTAGTTCTTTTGCTTGTCTGTAGATATGATTCCATGACCTGTTGTCTTTTATAGTAGTTGCTGATAAGTCTTGTACAATTCTAAATGCAGCTCCACTGTATTTGAATGTTTTTTTCCTTGTTTCTTGCAAAATTTTCTCTTTAATCTAGAGGTTTTGAAATTTGGCAATAATATTCCTACGTGTTTTCCACAAAGGATCTCTTTGAGGTGGTGAGAGGTGGATTCTTTTTATTTCTACTTTCCCCTCATGTTCTATCACTCCAGGACAATTTTCTAGGATTATTTCCTGCATTACTGTTTGAAAATTCTCTTTTTGGTCACAATTTTCTGGAAATCCAATTATTCTCCTGTTTTCTCCTCTTGATCTCTTCTCCAGATCTGTTGTTTTTCTTGTGAAATGTTTCACATTCTGTTCTATTTTCTCATTCTTTATAATCTGTTTTGTTATTTCTTGGTCTCTCATGGCTTCACTGGCTTCTCCTTCCCCAATTCTAATTTTCAAAGAGTTATTTTCATCTTTTAGAATCTGTACCTCAATTTGTAATTGTTTAAATTTCTTTAGAATCTTCTTGTTTTTCTGCCATGGTTTAATTTTTTTTTCTTTAGTTTTTCCTCAGTGTCTCTCATTCAATTTTGGTTTTTTTTTTTTTTTTTGAATTCTATAGATTCTCTCTGGTCAGGGAGCCATTTCACATTACTCTTTGAGGCAGAAGCATTTTTTAACACTAATGTCTCTTCCTGGTCTACCCTGTACCCACAATATGTTTCAATGATGGGGTTCCTTCTTTTTTGCTGGTTCATTTAAAAAAATAAGAGGTATAAGTGTAAGCACCTCAAATTATGGAATGGGGGGATGGTGCCTCAAACTTCCCTTCAGCTTTCCACTCTGACCAGGAATCGCAAACCAAGAGCTCTCCCTTCCTGAAAGTGCCCACAGCCTGCAGTGTCCCTATTCCCTGCTTCTGCACTCACTGGGTACTGGTTTCCTCTTCCCCAGATGCTGCCTCAGCAGCACAGTTGGGTTGAGCATTCCCAATCAGCTTTGAGGTTCACTCTGTCATCCTAGACTCAAACTACCACTTAACAAACTGTCCAGGAGGTAAAAATCTCTGTGGTTCCTACTGAGGCTCCAATCCCAACCAAATAACCCAAGGGATCTATACTTGATGTTTCTGAGGAGCCAGCCTGGAGCTATTCGCACTTCAGACAAGTTAATTCTCTACAGGGATCTTTCTTTTGATCTTCTCAGGTTGTACTGGGAGGAGTCCTGTTTTATCCTTAGTTTTGTTAGTTTTTCACCAGTCTATGTTTGCTCTGAGAATCAAATTTGTTCTATTTCTGGGGGAAATCAGGAGAGCTTGAAATTTACCAACTTACTCCACCATCTTCCCAGAATTCTCTCTTCAATCCTTGTTTTCAAGAAAGCCACAGTCTAAAATGGAGACTAAACATAAAGAACTATTTGCAAACAAGATATAGACAGGATGAATTGAGGATGATTTCAGAGGGAAGGCAAAAAAAAATGAATCTTTACCATTGTATAAGCTATTTTGCTTCTCATAAATAAATCGCATAGTGAGTTATTGAGCAAAATTTCTTGGCACCTCTATTTCTAAAAAAGTCATTAAGAAGGTGTCCCTTGTTAGGGACACTGTATGTAAAATTTAAACACAGACTTGTCTAACAAACCTCTAATCCCAACTGTGCCAACAATAACATTAGCTATGTTACCAAAATATTATAATTACTTGGCCACTTCATACCACAAGGCAGTGCTCGTGCTCTGTCTCGGCTCAGAAAATTACAATGAAACAGGAAGAGAAGATTCTTACCATTCTAAGAAAACTGTCAAAATGCCAGCCAACTGCAACTTCCATTAGAATGACAATTGGGACCACTGGATGTTGTTGTTTGGCTGGATTACTAAAATTTATCTGTGTTTGTTGTACTTTGAAGTTCATTCATATATACACACATCATCCACATACACTCACAAACAAAATTAATACTTCAAGGATCTGTTAACCCATCAGTGTGGGTACTCCTTCCTTTAATCAAAGTGACAATCCTTCTATGACTTAACTAAGAGCCTCTAAGAGTTATGGCCATAAGATGCATTAACTGTGATCAGCCAGGAAATGAGTCTCTAAAAACTTAACTCATCTGATCCTAGAAGAAGCAGGACATAAGAGATCCACCCATGTGTACCAGGATAACCAGAAATTGTATATACTCTATGAGATTAATAGAAAACATCAAGACAAAAATCACTTCATGACAGAAAAATCAAAGTAAATAATTAAATCTCTATTTCACTAGAAAATATTACTTTAGATACAGATGTATGCAATACAATCATAGATATGGCTATGGCTAGGTAACTATAAGTATGTGAATAGGTATAGTCAAAGGCATGAATGCAGGTACAAATATAGAGGTAGAGGTAATAATATATACTTATAGGAATAAGTATGTTCTATGAATAGAAATATGAGAATAATTTTGGGAAAGAATAGGGTTAGAGGATAAAGATATACAAATGTAAACATATCTATAGATGATAAATACATAGCTCATGAGAGAATCTTGTAATGATTTTTAATGAAGATGCATACATTTTGATCAAAGGAAATTCTGTTTTCCATGATGTATAAATTTCACAGGATAATAGACTTGGAATAGGAAGAGACCTTAGCAATCAGAGGCGGCAAAATAGTTTTGTTTTTTTTTCTCTCGTAATAAATATGTAAAGTCAAGCAAATCAAATTCACATACAGACCAAAAAAAAAATCTATATCCCCATCTTTACTTTGAGTCCATCAATTCCCTGATGGTAGGAAGGTATATAGCATAAGTTATCTGAAAACATGACAAGAATTCTTAGGTTTTTCAAAATAGACTGTTCTAATTTGGAGCTGCACCAATGTGTCCATCTTTAGCAGAAAAAGGAAAAGCAGAGCAAAAACAAGGGTTAAGGGAAAAGAGAGTAGGCAAACAAAATCAGATTACAAATTAAACTAAATTTAAAGAATTCATAAATAGGCAGATTGAGGAGAAGGATTTTATATCAACAAGAAATCAGGGACAAGAGCTTCTTTCTCTGGCTTCTTTTCTAAAGAATGTATAAGGATTTAAGCATACTTTCACATCTCCAAACAGGGTTTAGTCAAGAAGGGTTAATATTAAAATGGACTCTCAGTTATCTGAAATTTGCAGGAGAAATGGGCCCAAATCACAAGTAATAAAAGGAAATAAAAAATCCTGGCAATATCACCGATCAATGAACGAGATCTAGAAGTAGAATGCAAAGATTAGACTGAATATTGTTGGTCCCAGGAATGCTAGAAGACTTCCATTTTTGATTACCCAAACAATCCATCATTCGTTAAGCGTTTTCCTAAACATTAGGCTAAATTCTAAAATCACAATTAAAATTGCAAGGCAGCCTTGGTCTCTAGAGAACTTGCATAAATACTTGACCACTGTATTAATCTTTCTGTTTATCTTGATCCCAAAGCCAACTATCAGCTTTTACTTCTAACATAAGTACAAATAGCTCTCTTTGGAATAGAAATCCCTTTTCTTAAGATGCTCTGCATGCCTAAATTGAGCAACTTCTGCCTCTTTCTTTGACTTTAAAACCTAACACAAAGGCCTCCTCTCCAAAATACTTTTTCCAGATTCCTCCTGGCCAACAATAGCCTGTCACTTAGAAAAAAAATTGATGATTAAAGACCTATTTCTTCCATAAAATTATATTATATCAGTCTGTCTTATCTTTTCTATTATTTTTGTAGATATCTCCTCCTCCAGAGTTGGAAGCACAAGATAAGGGCTGTGTCTTCTAGCTATTTTGTACATTCAATAAATCTTTGCAGGATGTTGAATGAATAGGCAAAGGAAGAAATGAACAAGTGGATAATTATTTCCATTTTAATTAGGCAATGTTTGACCACTGTTAATAGGAAATGATGCAGTAAATAAAGTGGAGTTTCTTGGATCATTTATAATCTGACAAAATATGTATATTCCTTATTATTTAATTCATTCTCTTCAGCTATGACATTATGTCTTTCTTCACATGGTGGTCAAGGCAAAAAATATATATATATATGAACTTATGGATCTGGGAAACCATGCCATGATAAGAGAATTTATTTTTCTGAGGCTTATTTTTCAGGGCAGATCATCTTCTTTCTTTTATTATTCCTGATATGTATAGCAACTGTGCTGGGAAATCTTCTCATCATGGTACTTTGACAGGTGACTCTAATCTTCACATGCTTGTGTACATCCTACTTTGAAATCTCTCCATTTTGTGGAAAGTTGTCTCTCTTCTGTCACAGTTCCAAAAGTTTGCTGGGCCATCTCATTTGAAAAAAAGATCATCTCTTTCCATGGCTACATCACACAGATGTTTTTCTTCCATTTCCTTGGTGGAGGGGAGTCTTGTTCTCTCCATGATGGCTTTTGATCACTATCTGGAAGCCTCAAAATCTTTCACTAAGCAATCCTCATGAGTAAGGGAAAGGGTCTAGGCTCCCTAATGATAGACTTAAGGTAGAAAAGGAAAAATTGGGGGCTCATACAAGAAAAACTATCCTTAGGTCTTTAATGCAGAAGTGTAATAGTCTGCCTCAAAAGGAAGTGAGTTCAGTTAAGCTGAAACTAGATGAGGATTTAGAACCAAATTCCAAAGTAGACCCAGATGTGGCTTGCATTAAATGAGGTCAGATGTCCTTCCAACCTAAATTTTAACAAATAACCTTGTTTAAACAGAACGATTCAATATTGTACTCTTGTGTGGTCCTAAAAAATCAGGAAAAACCAAGTCTTCATTGACACCCAAGCAATTTGACTAATCACAAAATAATTCCCACCATAGACATAGGAGAATTTCTTGGCACTAATTTACCTATTTTTCTAAAAAGTCATTAAAAAGTGTTCCTTGTCAAGTCTCCTGTGTCTTTATTTCTAAGAGTGTGCCTATCAGGGCTATGCCCAGTCCCAAGTCTGCCCATTAGCCCCCTGGGAATGGTATCTACATCCTCTAATTGCTTAGTGCTCATGCTCACATCATGGGACCAAGGTCTGTGGAGTCCTCCTGTGCTGGCTCAGAAGGACTGAACAGCAGAAGGGTAAGCAGCTTCCTACCAGTCTGGGAACACTACCAGTGTGCCAGTGGAACGTGAATAGTTTCCATGGCTGGGATTTCTGGAAATTATTATCTGAATGATTGAAAGGTTTGTTCAAAAATTCTGAACTATAGCTATAGTTTTAAGTATATGTGTACACATATATATAATTTCCACATACACATTATTTTTGTTATTCAATCACCCCCAACCTTCATTATTCTACATAGTGGTTTCTTGGCAAAGATACTGGAGTGATTTGCCATTTTCTTCTCCAGATCATTTTAAAGATGAGGAAACTAAGGAAAAGAGGGTGAAGCTACTTGTCCAGAGTCATGTAGGCAAATGTATAGGGTAACAGAGTTTACGTCTCCTTGACTCCTAAGGAGTACAATAAGTAGAGTGCCAGACCTGGCATCAAGAAGACACTTTGTCATCAGTTAACACCATTTGCCTCAGTTTATTCATCTGTAAAATGAGCTAAAGAAGAAAATGGAAAACTATTCCAGGATCTTGGCCAAGAAAAATCCAAATGGGGTCTTGAAGTGTTAACTACAATTGGAAGCAATTGAAGTAGGACTTCCCAACTCCAGGCTCAGAGCTCTAACCACTCAACTATCTAGCTACTTTACACATAGATACATAAAAGCACTCGCACATACACACACACACACACACACACACACACTTCAATATTTTCAATATCCCTAATTTTGGTGGGTAATCCCTCCATGGAAATGATATCTTGAATTAAAGGATTTCTGAATGTTGTTAAGGCCATAAAATGAATTGCTAAAAGCCAGGAAGGAGAGAAGGGGGGCAGGTAAGTAGGGGGATCATAGACACAGTCTATCAACAAGGCCTTACTAGAATGCATTCTACCTGGAAGGATGGACTAGGGCTTATATTTGGGGAACATAATATGAATGAATCCAGGAACCAAGTAAGAGAATGTTCAACCCATGTGGAGAAGAGCCATAATCCAGCCAGCTAAAAGCTTGGGTATGTACTAATGTTTCTTATGGCATGAAACAAGGTTGTGCAACTGGTCAAAAAAGAATATAGCTGCCTCCACATTCTTCCAGAGAAGGCTTCATTACTCATGTTTATATGAATCTGATCAACATATAGTCTGGAAATGAGGCTCAAGGAAAGGAATAGCAGATCAAGACACCAAAGTTTCTGCCTATCTTGGTTTAATCAGTAAGAAACTACTTAAACTTTTAGAAAATGTTTATCTTTTCTTGATTATGGCTGAGAAAAAATGTTAATATCTCTCATCTTAGTTTCCTCATTTGTGAAAACAAATAAGCATATCAACATTTATTCTAATCTCCTTTCTGGAATGGCTATAAAGATGGAATAAAATCATAAGTGGGAAATGAATGTAAAAACCTGTAAATGTCAGGTAAGTGTGAAAAGTAGAAGAGAAGGAAGGGGAAAGAAGAGAAAGGAAAAGATAATAGAAAAAAGGAGATGACAAGAACACCATTTATTATGACAGAGGTGAAAAGCCAATAGAAAGGAAATTGGAAGGAGATAAAAGAAAGAGCAAAAGGGAGAGAGAAAATAGGAAGAAGAGGAAAATAATGAAGAGGAAGGAGAAAAAGAGAAAGGAAAAAATAATGGGAAGAAGACAGAGAAATGAGAACAAGAATAACCAACTAGAACAGAAGATTAGAGTATCCTGGGAATAAGAATGCCTAGTGATTTATTCAACATCAAACAAATCCATAAATGGAAATGTATCCACCCCCTAGCCTGGATATAAGGTACTATTTTTTGGGCACCAAGAGCACACTAGACATCGTACAAAGATACTGTCAGGCATGATACAGGTTTGATACAGAGGAAAGGTCATATAAAGTAAAGGAATAATTGCCTAAATGCCTATGAAGGGAAAGGGGGCTAATAAAATTCTACATACAAAGGACATGGGGTCCTTAGCATTCTGGGGGCCTCTGGTGCTCTGCAAAGCATCTAGCTGCTGTAATAGAGATGAAAAGAAAACAGGAGGGATACTTTGCTCTTGCTGCCTATATAGCTGCAGGTATAAAACTTTCAGTAGAATTAATATAATTCTACTAGTAAGAGCTTGAGGAAAAAGCCTTCAGATCTCCCTCGGTGTTAGACATAACTAATAAAGTTATTGCATATTGGATTCTAGGCAGTTAGTAAATACCTATTAACTTCATGGTCCAATTAAAGTATTTTCTGCTTTGCTCATGTGAAATACACTCTGCATCCTTTGTCTTATCCCAAATTGCTCCATATGCTTAGAATAAACCACTTCTATCTCTTCAACTGTGGAAATTTCCTCCTTTAAAGTCATTTTGACAGTTAAAGGAAGAATGAATTGGAGTATGGAGAGACAAAGTCAGTAGACCCGCTAGAAAGCTATTTCAGTAGTTTGTAATTGAGATTTATTTGATGACATTGATAAGAGCCTATACAAGGTGATAGCAGTGGCAGAGGAAGAAAGGAATAAGAAATGTTCCAAAAGTAAGGTGACAGGATTAAGCAAAAGAATTATTTCTAGGAGTGAGAAAATGAGGTACTAAGGATGACCTCCACCTTGAAAGTTTCAGTGACTGGGACAATAGTAGCACCCTCGGTGTAATAAGGAAGTTAAGAAGAGAGGAAGGTTGGGGGAAAATAATGAGTTCTGTTTTAGACATTTTGAATTTAATACCTATAGGTCAGCCACTTGAAGTTATCCAGTAAGTACTTGGAGATGTGAGATAAAGGATGGGGAGATGTTAAGGTTGGATAAATAAATCTGATTAATAAATCTTTAAAAACATAATAATTGAATCCACAGGAGCTGATAAAATCCCCAAGAGATACAATCTAGAGCAGGGATTTTCCAGTTTTTTCCACTCATAACCCCTTTTCAACTGAGAAATTTTTATGTAACCCAGGGTATATAGCTTTAGAAAATAGGTACACAATCAATATTAACTATTGATAAACCATAAATTTGTAATCACCACATTCATTTATGTGACTATATGTAGGGTTATGAATCAGTTTAAGAAGTCCTGGTCCAAAGAAAGAAAAAATAGGGTCTGATTCAGAAACTCAAGGACTCCCAAGATCGGTGACCTATAATACCCAGATATATATCCAGCAAAGGAGAATGAGAAGTATCAATCAGGTAAGAGGAGAATTAGGACAGGGAAGCATCACAAAAGCCACTAACAAGATAAGTGATTGACAGTACCCAAAGGATGCAGAGAAGTTAAGAAGAATAAAGAATATAAAAGTCATTAGATTTTTTTCTAGGCCTATTTATTTCTAGGAGTGAGAAAATGAGGTATTAAGGATGACCTCCACCTTGAAAGTTTCAGTGACTGAGACAATAGTAGCACCTTCGGTGTAATAAGGAAGTTAAGAAGAGAGGAAGGTTGGGGGAAAATAATAAGTTCATAAATAAATAAAGAGATAATTGGTAACTTTGAAAAGAGTTGAGGGATGAAGTTGGAAGCCAGATTGTAAAGAAGCCAACATGAGGAAAACAAGTAACGAATCTTCTTGAATATTATCTTCTCAGCAAGTTTTGCCAAAAAAGGCAGAAAGATATAGCATAATATAGAGCAAAAGTGATTGAAGCAAGTGAAGATTTTATGAAATGAAATTTTTCCAAGACATGTGACAAATATACTAGAAGATCTTTTCATGATGTTTATAGGCGTTAGGGAAGTAGCTGGGAAAGGGAGAGAGAGAAAATAAGTGAGAGTGGGAATGATATTGGTTGTGGAGTTCTCAAGTGATCCAACCATTCTGGAGAGCAATTTGGAATGATGCCCAATGAGCTAACAAAGTGTGCATATTCTTTGATCCAGCAGAGTCTCTACTGGATCTATATCCCAAAGAGAACATAAAAAAGGAAAATTACCCACATGGGCAAAAATGTTTATAGCAGTCTTTTTTTGTAATGGCAAGGAACCGGAAACTGAGTGGATGCCCATCAGTTGGGGAATGGGTGAATAAGTTATAGTATATGAGTGTTATGGAATGTTATTATTTTAGAAGAAAGATTAGCAGAATGATTGAAGAAAAGGCTGGAGGAACTTGCATAAATTGATGCTAAGTAAAGTGAGTAGAACTAGAAGGATATTGTACATAGCAACGAGATTAGGTGATGATCAATTGTGATGGACGTGACTCTTTTCTACAATGAGGTGATTCAACACAATTCCAATAGATTTGTGATGGAAAGAGTCATCCTTATCCAGAAAGAAGACTATAAAGACAGAACGTGGATCCCAGCATAGTATTTTTACCTTGCTTGTTGTCTGCTTATTTTTTCCTTTCTCATTTTTCTCCTTTTTCCACCTTGATTTTTCTCATGCAGCATAATAAATGTGGAAATATGTTTAGAAGAATTTTACACATTTTCCCTCTACTGGATTATTTGTGATCTAGGGTCAGGGGATGAGAGAAAGGAAAATTTGGAAAACAAGATTTTGCAAGGATGAATGCTGACAACTATATTTGCATGTATTTTGAAAATAAAAAGGTATTAATATTTATAAAGTTATGGATTGGGTATGACAAAATGGACAATTTGTGGATAAGTCATGGTGCAATGGAATTACTTGTCCATGTGAAATGGTTTGCCTTGTCAAGGGGTAGGACAACTTCACTATATGAGATAGAAATTAAGGAGGCATCTGTCAGATGAGGAAGAAGAAAGAAGAGAGAGATCTTGGGGAGTGTCCATTTTTAAAAATGAAACATGGGGCAAGGTTCTCAATTGAGAAGGTAGAAAAAGGAAGAACTAAGAGATCTGAGGAGATATTAAAAGGTTTGGAAAAGTTATAAGGTTAGTAGGACAGTGAATCAATCAATTAGGGAGGTTTTAAAAAAGGATTGTTTCACATTCATGAGACTCCAGTTCAGATTGTGTGATAAAATGTAATGGGTCTATTCACTATTGTTTTATGATTTAGTCTAGCTTTATTCAATAGTATATGAGTAGAAATGAAATCAGCAGATGATGGGTGTAGTTGAAGGATGAGGGTGAGTAAATGTCTATGTTGTTTCTTATTTAATTCTTTTTTCTTAAGATGGTCAAGGAAGAAGAAACATGAGCTAATGGATCTGGGGAATCAGACGAGGGTGAAGGAATTTGTTTTTATGAGGCTTACCGAGTCTCCAAAGTTAAGCATCATCTTATTTCTCTTATTACTCCTGGTGTATATAACAACTCTACTAGGAAATCTCCTTATCTTGCTCACTGTGACTTGTGAGTCTCGCCTCCACACACCTATGTACTTCCTGCTCCGAAATCTATCCATTGTGGATATCTGCTTCTCCTCCATCACTGCTCCAAGGGTTTTATTCGATCTTTTAGCTGAAAGAAACACCATCTCTTTCAATGGCTGCTTTACACAGATGTTTTTCTTCCACTTTCTTGGTGGGGTTGATGCTTTTTCTCTATCGGTAATGGCTTTTGATCGTTATTTGGCCATCTCAAAGCCCCTTCATTATGTGACCCTCATGAGTAAAGGAAAGTGTTTTCGGCTTATAACATCTGCCTGGGTGGGAGGCTTCATACACTCCAGTGTACAGATCTCTCTGTTGCTCCCACTCCCCTTCTCTGGGCCCAATATTATTGATAGTTTCTTTTGTGATATCTCCCAACTCCTCAAACTTTCCAACACTGATACCTTTACTCTGGAGATCCTAATTATCTGCAGCAATGGTCTCCTCACAGCTCTTTTGTTCTTTCTACTCCTTGTGTCCTACACAGTCATCATGGTGATGTTGAGGTCTCATACAGGAGAGGGCAAGAGGAAAGCCATCTCTACCTGCTCGTCCCACATCACTGTAATCACATTGCATTTTGTGCCCAGTATCTATGTATATGCTAGACCTTTTATTACCCTTCCCTCTGACTGGGCCATCACTGTCGCCTTCTCTGTCATCTCCCCTCTCTTGAATCCCCTGATTTACACACTGAGAAACCAAGAGATGAAATCAACCATGAGAAGATTACACAGAAGATTTATAACTTCTGCAAAGAAATTGCCTCTGGGTTAACAGGGAAATGGGAAAAACTGACTTGAAATTGATGCCCATTATTACCATGAGGCAGATATTCCAGGGGGTACATCTTTACAAATATCTGCATCCTATGTATAATGATGGGAGTTAACTTAAGTAATCAGTGAAGGCAAAAAGTTGGGATTATTCCATGAACAACAACAAAAAAAAAAAAACAAGGTACAGAACATGCACAGACACACCAGATGCATCTCAATTCAAAGAATATCTGTGTTAAAGATTCCACATTAAAAATAGAAAAGCCAATGGCCTGGGAACCAGGAGACCTGAACCTACTGCCAGCTCACTGAGTGACCTAAGGCAAATGATGTAACCTCTCTACATATAATGACTATAGGGATTGGAGGAAGTGTTCTAAGGTGCCTTCTAACTTTAACATTCTTTGGTCTCAAGTCCCTTCAGGCTCTAATATACTACATAAATAATAATTGATTTCATTTATGTATCAGGGACTTAAGCATAAGAGCCCCTGATTTATTTGAGAGGGCTGACAATCACTTTGAGGTCCGTCAATCAGAGAAAGGACCAATCAGAGAAATTCCTTGTGTCTCCCCAGGGAAAAAAGTTAGAAAGAATTGTCTACTTTCCCAGAAAGTGTCTTCTTCAACCAAAGAATATAATCTTATTCTATAATCTTACTATAGATGCAATAAATCATTCAACCTCCATTGGCTTCAATTACTCATTTTAAAGCAAAGGGATTAGACAAGATACTCTTCAAGGTCTCATCATTCCACATTAAGATGTCTATGATCCTATGTGCTGCATTCAAAGGTTCGTTCCAGCTGTTACATTCAATAGGTCTTTTGGTTTTTGACTTGAACATTCTATGTTCTAGAATTCGGCAGTCCATGTCCTCTTCCAATTCCAGTGTTCCACATTTCAAGATTTGAACTGCATTCACCCAGAGCCATAGAATCACAGATTAGATGATGGAAGGGAACCTTAGAAGTTATCAAATCACTTCTGAAATGAGGAGCCTGAAGACCAGAAGGTTAAAGTTCACTTGCTCAAATCAGGATGTGAACCCAGCGTTTCGGTCTGATTCCAACTTTAAACTTCTAGATTCATGAGCACTAGTTTAAGAGTCCTTCTAGACTAATAATCTACATCCAAAGATTCCCTTTTAAACTCTTGTGTTCTCCATTCTATTTCTTAGGTTCTCTTTCATCTCAAATATTCTATGGTTCCACTATTTTTATCCTATGTAGTATTTGCTCCTTGACTGGATATAATTCTTTACGTGGTTACATAAGAAAAATCTCTCTCAACTTATATAATAATGGAGACCCAGCCCACTCTAAGAGAGACAGACAGACAGAGATTTCAAAAGAAAAGGGAATGTCAAATAATGCAGAATTCAAGAATAATGACCAAGGGAAGAACTACTGGACGGGGGAGGGATGTGTAAAAAAAAATTTTAATAGATAAGATGGCCCAGATTGCAAGGAGTAAGTCATATGTTGTGGTACACTAATTGATGTGCTTTAAGAGGCCACTGCAAAATCCCCTCCACTCCATAAATATTTCTCTTCATACTTTCTATTTTCATATTATTATTAATTGCACTTATTAATAATTAATAAACTGTGAGGGTTGAAGAGGATTTTATATGGCATTTAGTCCAGTGCCCTTGATTTTACACATATAGGTATTAAGGCCTACAAAGATTGAGTCCATTGTCAAGTGTCACCCAGTTTGTAAGGAGGAGAACTGGATTGAACTCCCTGTGTTCCAATTATAAGTCCAGAGCTTCTACCATAGTATTTTGATAGCTAACCTAGCTTATTCTGGAAGAATTTATGCTTTCTCTTCCCCTTCTCTTCCCATTTGCCCTTTTATTTTCTCCCCCAACTATGAGTCAGGTCTTCATGTTTCATCCATAGTTGCCTCTTGTCCCCACAGAGAACGTTAGAATAAGAAAATGAACCATGGGCTAGAATTTCTGTAAGATTTCTGAGCCCATGGTTTCCTAGAAGAACCTTTCTGGAAAAGACAGTGCTCTAGACCATGTCATGAGCATTCTTCAGTTCTTTAGCAAAGTCAAGTTCCTCAAATGAACAGTAAAAACACTAGTCACAAGCATTTCCCCAACACCAGAGAACACTCTTCCACAAACACACCCAGCACCCAGGAAAGGAAAAGATTGGTCACTAAAACAACAACCATGATTGGACAAATAATTCAGAGTCTTCTCTGGGCCCTCACCAACTTGCCTGATATGAACTGCCTCCAATATTAGACTTTTTAAAGTCTTTCAGCTCCAGATAATCTCAGACTTTTTTTGTTCTCACTGTAATACAACCTCCCATTTAGAATAATTCCAGAAATATATAGGGTGGAAGGGAGGCCCTGTTTCTCAGATCTAGCTTTGATAATTGCAGCTCTAGATCCATAAAAAAAAGTCAGTAATATTTCACCAATATACTCCAGAGTTGTCAAAACACTAGAAGGAGGATTAGAGTGCAAGTGTTACTTCATATATTACTATTTTAGGAGACTGTTACAATTTCCCTATCTTCTTTTGACCTCAATGAAAATGAGAATGATGATCTTTGCACAATCTACTTCATAGAAGGAGAGTTTTGTAAATCTCAAAATGCTAAAGAAAGATACATTGTTAATTAAGTTCCAATATAGCCCTATGCTCCTGGACTTGTAGAGAGGAGAAGTGTAATATCCAGACTAGCTCTCTAGAGGATCTGGGTACCAGACTAAGTCTTTGAGTGAAGGATAGGAGTGAAGAGGTGGGATCCATGTGGACAGTCAAACATGAAGTACATTTATTCCAAATTCTCTCAGCCTTATATATCCTAATACCCTTATATAACCATGGCACACTGCACATATGGGACCACAAAAACAACTTGCTATTGTGCACAGGTGTCTCCTTGCCACTTTGCTATAACTCTGCTTTAATTACAGCACAGGTAATTACAGTCACTGCCCCCTGACTTCTCAGGAAGGCCAAGAGCCCTCAAGGGGAATGGGGAGCTGAATCAGACACTGTCAATAGGATTCCTTTTATTGGACTAAAGGGTCTTATACCTCACCCAGGGTTCCCCACTATCTGGGGCTCTCTACACAGAAGTATGCCATTTCTGCTAAGAATGGAGTCGTTTCTGGGTCTGATGGTTCCTGAATAAATGGGGGCTTAGAAGGTTCTTTGATCAGGCTGATCCCCAGATTAATAGTCTACAAAGAGGGGCTTCTTACACTGGTTTGTGCCCTCTGCTAACTGTTTAGACTCACTGCTTCCAGGAAACTAAAGTCATTGTGAAGGTAAGAGAAGAGGAAAGACTGAAGCTCTCACATTGAGAGCACCTGGCAGTATCTCTTGATAATGTCTTGCTGAAGTCTCACTGTTGATAGCATCATTGGTTAATAGTGGCAATAATCAGTAATAGGGGCCCATCTGATGGCTGGTAGCAGAAGCTGTATAACATTCTAAACTTTACAAAAGTACTCTCCCTCCCCTGCAAGAGCACTTCTACAGGGATATTACCTGGATCACTAGATCCATTAGATTAATGTGCCATAGTAAGCCAAGTGCACCAGGCCCAGAACTGTTCTCTGTCCATAGTAGGTCGTTAGAAAATACTTATTGATAAAAAGATGGAAGGAGAATAAACAAGTGTTTTATGTAATTCAAGAGTCAGTTGTATAATCATAGAGTTGGAATTGTGAGCAAGGAAGGAGATTTAGCTAGATAAAGAATTCATATGAAAAGGGCTTTGTTTGGTAGCATGGAACTTTCAAGGAGGCAATGAGGTTAAAAAGGCAGAGGAAAATTTCTTCTTGGGCTGTCTTACAAGTAAAGGCTTTCAAATGCAAATGATGATATTCACACTATTTTCTATGCACCACACTCATATCCCATCTGAAACATGTTGTCTTGGGCTGGTGGGAAATTTTAATGTGGACATAAATCTATACTAGGTCAAGAAGGGACAGTAGGATTTTTGAAGATCCTGGAATCCATGCCACAAAAAAGAGTGGGAGAAAAATGAAGATGGAGGAAAGTTAAGAACATACTAGTTGTATTGTAGTATTTTGAGGATTGTTATGTGAGAAACCGATTAGATTTATTCTCCATGACACTGGATAACTAAATTACAAAAAGAAAAATAGAAGTTGAAGAATATACAGATTTGGATTCAAGATTAGGGGGGAAATTCCTAATGCTTAGAGATAATTAAAAAAAAAAACTTTCAGGAGAAGAATGGTCTACTTCAATAGGTAGTGAGTTATCCATGACCAATTTTTTTATTTGAAACTAGATGGAAATTTGAGGGAAAGTTGGAGAAATTTTTCCTATTTGGGTTTCTGTTTGTGCTAAAGTCTCTTCTAGCACTTGAGAACTTACAGTATAAGGACCACTCTTATTTCAAAATGTCAATAGTTGAATATTGGACCAAATGTGTCAAATCAAGTAAAGTCAACAAGTATTATATTAAGCACCTACTCTGTGCCAGACACTATGCTAAGTTCTGGAGATACAAATAAAGGCAAAAAACAGTCCTCTTTTCTTTCTCATTTAATTTTCCTAATTTGTTTTATTTAAAGAAACAAAATAAGTAAAAAGAAAAACAGAAAAGCAATACAAAACAAAATGAAACAAAAGAGAACATTATCCTGTGTCCAGCAGAACATAACAGAGGATTCAAAACATGTAACAACAAACACCAATTTAAGGGGGGGGGGAAATATATATATATATATATATATATATATATATATATATATATATGTTATGAGAAATTCTTTTCATGAGTATTCATCTTTTCTTTACTTCCTTTTAAATTATTCTTTTGTTCTCTACTGCACACCTTATTTATTTTATTATTTTTCCCCTTTTCATCCCCCCTACAACTCCCAAACAGGCTATAGTTAAAAAAGGATATATATATATATATATATATATATATATATATAATATATACAAATTCATACACATACATAAACACAGATATTTCCCTTTTATCCCCCCACCACCTCCAAGAAAAGGTATATTTATATATACAGATGTAGATATATACATACATACACATATTTTCACACACACACACACACCCCTTATATACAAATATCTTTTCTATTCCTGCTGAGTCATTCGTTAAATTTTGCTTCATAACTTGGCTTACCATTACTTGACCTCCCCTCCCTCACCTAGAGATCCTTCCCTTGTCTTCTTCCCTCATCCTTTGCTTCCCCATCCATCTATCCCTCCCCCATTATTTTTTAATAAATTATAGAAGGTGCTATGCCTTTCATGGTATATATGTAGTATTGCCTATTGAACCCATTCCCAATGGAAATAAGTTTTCAGAACTGCAAGCCCTTCTCCCCTCTCTAATGCCTCTATGTCTATTCTTCCTCTGAACTTCATTTATATAACATGATTACTATTTTTACCTTTATTGTGCCAATCTCTTTCTTGATCTTACCCTATTGTTGATGTAAATCTTAAACATAACATATACATTTCCCATGTAACAGAAAAACAATTTATCCATGTTTAAAGTTTGTTCATATTTAGTTCCTTTAAATTGTTCTTTCATATTGGCTCTTATATGTTAAATTTTCTGTTAAATTCAGGTTTGGTTGATAGAAAGTCCTGAAAATCTGCAAGTTTAATGAATGTCTTTTTCTCATTGAAAAAGATAGATAATTTTACTGGATATGCTATTTTTGACCACAGGCCTAGTTCTTTTGCTTGTCTGTAGATATGATTCCATGACCTGTTGTCTTTTATAGTAGTTGCTGATAAGTCTTGTACAATTCTAAATGCAGCTCCACTGTATTTGAATGTTTTTTTCCTTGTTTCTTGCAAAATTTTCTCTTTAATCTGGAGGTTTTGAAATTTGGCAATAATATTCCTATGTGTTTTCCACAAAGAATCTCTTTGAGGTGGTGAGAGGTGGATTCTTTTTATTTCTACTTTCCCCTCATGTTCTATCACTCCAGGACAATTTTCTAGGATTATTTCCTGCATTACTGTTTGAAAATTCTCTTTTTGGTCACAATTTTCTGGCAGTCCAATTATTCTTCTGTTTTCTCCTCTTGATCTCTTCTCCAGATCTGTTGTTTTTTTGGTGAAATGTTTCACATTCTGTTCTATTTTCTCATTCTTTATAATCTGTTTTGTTATTTCTTGGTCTCTCATGGCTTCACTGGCTTCTCCTTCCCCAATTCTAATTTTCAAAGAGTTATTTTCATCTTTTAGACTCTGTACCTCAATTTGTAATTGTTTAAATTTCTTTATAATCTTCTTGTTTTTCTGCCATGGTTTAATTTTTTTTCTTTAGTTTTTCCTCAGTGTCTCTCATTCAATTTTGGGTTTTTTTTTGAATTCTATAGATTCTCTCTGGTCAGGGAGCCATTTCACATTACTCTTTGAGGCAGAAGCATTTTTTTAACACTAACGTGTCTTCCTGGTCTACCCTGTACCCACAATATGTTTCAATGATGGGGTTCCTTCTTTTTTGCTGATTCATTTTTTAAAATAAGAGGTATAAGTGTAAGCACCTCAAATTGTGGAATGGAGGGATGGTGCCTCAAACTTCCCTTCAGCTTTCCACTCTGACCAGGAATCCCAAACCAAGAGCTCTCCCTTCCTGAAAGTGCCCACAGCTTGCAGTGTCCCTATTCCCTGCTTCTGCACTCACTGGGTACTGGTTCCCTCTCCCCCAGACGCTGCCTCAGCAGCACAGCTGGGTTGAGCATTCCCAATCAGCTTTGAGGTTCACTCTGTCATCCTAGACTCAAACTACCACTTAACAAACTGTCCAGGAGGTAAAAATCTCTGTGGTTCCTACTGAGGCTCCAATCCCAACCAAATAACCCAAGGGATCTATACTTGATGTTTCTGAGGAGCCAGCCTGGAGCTATTCGCACTTCAGACAAGTTAATTCTCTACAGGGATCTTTCTTTTGATCTTCTCAGGTTGTACTGGGAGGAGTCCTGTTTTATCCTTAGTTTTGTTAGTTTTTCACCAGTCTATGTTTGCTCTGAGAATCAAATTTGTTCTATTTCTGGGGGAAATCAGGAGAGCTTGAAATTCACCAACTTACTCCACCATCTTCTCAGAATTCTCTCTTCAATCCTTGTTTTCAAGAAAGCCACAGTCTAAAATGGAGACTAAACATAAAGAACTATTTGCAAACAAGATATAGACAGGATGAATTGAGGATGATTTCAGAGGGAAGGCAAAAAAAATGAATCTTTACCATTGTATAAGCTATTTTGCCTCTCATAAATAAATCGCATAGTGAGTTATTGAGCAAAATTTCTTGGCACCTTTATTTCTAAAAAACTCATTAAGAAGGTGTCCCTTGTTAGGGACACTGTATGTAAAATTTAAACACAGACTTGTCTAATAAACCTCTAATCCCAACTGTGCCAACAATAACATTAGCTATGTTACCAAAATATTATAATTACTTGGCCACTTCATACCACAAGGCAGTGCTCGTGCTCTGTCTCGGCTCAGAAAATTACAATGAAACAGGAAGAGAAGATTCTTACCATTCTAAGAAAACTGTCAAAATGCCAGCCAACTGCAACTTCCATTAGAATGACAATTGGGACCACTGGATGTTGTTATTTGGCTGGATTACTAAAATTTATCTGTGTTTGTTGTACTTTGAAGTTCATTCATATATACACACATCATCCACATACACTCACAAACAAAATTAATACTTCAAGGATCTGTTAACCCATCAGTGTGGGTACTCCTTCCTTTAATCAAAGTGACAATCCTTCTATGACTTAACTAAGAACCTCTAAGAGTTATGGCCATAAGATGCATTAACTGTGATCAGCCAGGAAATGAGTCTCTAAAAACTTAACTCATCTGATCCTAGAAGAAGCAGGACATAAGGGATCCACCCATGTGTACCAGGATAACCAGAAATTGTATATACTCTATGAGATTAATAGAAAACATCAAGACCAAAATCACTTCATGACAGAAAAATCAAAGTAAATAATTAAATCTCTATTTCACTAGAAAATATCACTTTAGATACAGATGTATGCAATACAATCATAGATACGGCTATGGCTAGGTAACTATAAGTGTATGAATAGGTATAGTCAAAGGCATGAATGCAGGTACAAATATAGAGGTAGAGGTAATAATATATAGTTATAGTAATAAGTATGTTCTATGAATAGAATAATTTTGGGAAAGAATAGAGTTGGAGGATAAAGATATACAAATGTAGACATATCTATAGATGATAAATACATAGCTCATGAGAGAATCTTGTAATGATTTTTAATGAAGATGCATACATTTTGATCAAAGGAAATTCTGTTTTCCATGATGTATAAATTTCACAGGATAATAGACTTGGAACAGGAAGAGACCTTAGCAATCAGAGGCGGCAAAATAGTTTTGTTTGTTTTTCTCTCGTAATAAATATGTAGAGTCAAGCAAATCAAATTCACATACAGACCAAAAAAAATCTATATCCCCATCTTTACTTTGAGTCCATCAATTCCCTGATGGTAGGAAGGTATATAGCATAAGTTATCTGAAAACATGACAAAAATTCTTAGGTTTTTCAAAATAGACTGTTCTAATTTGGAGCTGCACCAATGTGTCCATCTTTAGCAGAAAAAGGAAAAGCAGAGCAAAAACAAGGGTTAAAGGGAAAAGAGAGTAGGTAAACAAAATCAGATTACAAATTAAACTAAATTTAAAGAATTCATAAATAGGCAGATTGAGGAGAAGGATTTTATATCAACAAGAAATCAGGGACAAGAGCGTCTTTCTCTGGCTTCTTTTCTAAAGAATGTATAAGGATTTAAGCATACTTTCACATCTCCAAACAGGTTTTAGTCAAGAAGGGTTAATATTAAAATGGACTCTCAGTTATCTGAAATTTGCAGGAGAAATGGGCCCAAATCACAAGTAATAAAAGGAAATAAAAAATCCTGGCAATATCACTGATCAATTAACGAGATCTAGAAGTAGAATGCAAAGATTAGACTGAATATTGTTGGTCCCAGGAATGCTAGAAGACTTCCATTTTTCATTACCCAAACAATCCATCATTCGTTAAGTGTTTTCCTAAACATTAGGTTAAATTCTAAAATCACAATTAAAATTGCAAGACAGTCTTGGTCCCCAGAGAACTTGCATAAATACTTGACCACTGTATTAATCTTTCTGTTTTTCTTGATCCCAAAGCCAACTATCAGCCCTTACTTCTAACATAAGTACAAATAGCTCTCTTTGGAATAGAAATCCCTTTTCTCAAGATGCTCTGCATGCCTAAAATGAGCAACTTCTGCCTCTTTCTTTGAATTTAAAACCTAACACAAAGGCCTCCTCTGCAAAATACTTTTTCCAGATTCCTCCTGGACAACAATAGCCTGTCACTTAGAAAGCAAAATGATGATTAAAGACCTATTTCTTCCATAAAATTATATTATATCAGTCTGTCTTATCTTTTCTATTATTTTTGTAGATATCTCCTCCTCCAGAGTTGGAAGCACAAGATAAGGGCTGTGTCTTCTAGCTATTTTGTACATTCAACAAATCTTTGCAGGATGTTGAATGAATGGGCAAACGAAGGAATGAACAAATGGATAATTATTTCCATTTAAATTAGGCAATGTTTGACCACTGTTAATAGGAAATGATGCAGTAAACAAAATGGAGTTTCTTGGATCATTTATAATCTGACAATATATGTATATTCCTTATTATTTAATTCATTCTCTTCAGCTATGACATTATGTCTTTCTTCACATGGTGGTCAAGGCAAAAAATATATATATATGAACTTATGGATCTGGGAAACCATGCCATGATAAGAGAATTTATTTTTCTGAGGCTTATTTTTCAGGGCAGATCATCTTCTTTCTTTTATTATTCCTGATATGTATAGCAACTGTGCTGGGAAATCTTCTCATCATGGTACTTTGACAGGTGACTCTAATCTTCACATGCTTGTGTACATCCTACTTTGAAATCTCTCCATTTTTTGGATAGTTGTCTCTCTTCTGTCACAGTTCCAAAAGTTTGCTGGGCCATCTCATTTGAAAAAAAGATCATCTCTTTCCATGGCTACATCACACAGATGTTTTTCTTCCATTTCCTTGGTGGAGGGGAGTCTTGTTCTCTCCATGATGGCTTTTGATCACTATCTGGAAGCCTCAAAATCTTTCACTAAGCAATCCTCATGAGTAAGGGAAAGGGTCTGGGTTCCCTAATGATAGACTTAAGGTAGAAAAGGAAAAATTGGGGGCTCATACAAGAAAAACTATCCTTAGGTCTTTAATGCAGAAGTGTAATAGTCTGCCTCAAAAGGAAGTGAGTTCAGTTAAGCTGAAACTAGATGAGGATTTAGAACCAAATTCCAAAGTAGACCCAGATGTGGCTTGGATTAAATGATGTCAGATGTCCTTCCAACCTAAATTTTAACAAATAACCTTGTTTAAACAGAACAATTCAATATTGTACTCTTGTGTGGTCCTAAAAAAATCAGGAAAAACCAAGTCTTCATTGACACCCAAGCAATTTGACTAATCACAAAATAATTCCCACCATAGACATAGCAGAATTTCTTGGCACTAATTTACCTATTTTTCTAAAAAGTCATTAAAAAGTGTTCCTTGTCGAGTCTCCTGTGTCTTTATTTCTAAGAGTGTGCCTACCAGGGCTATGCCCAGTCCCAAGTCTGCCCATTAGCCCCCTGGGAATGGTATCTACATCCTCTAATTGCTTAGTGCTCATGCTCACATCATGGGACCAAGGTCTGTGGAGTCCTCCTGTGCTGGCTCAGAAGGACTGAACAGCAGAAGGGTAAGCAGCTTCCTACCAGTCTGGGAACACTATCAGTGTGCCAGCGGACCGTGAATAGTTTCCTTGGCTGGGAACCCTGGAAATTATTATCTGAATGACTGAAAGGTTTGTTGAAAAATTCTGAAATATAGCTATAGTGTTAAGTGCATATGTCTACACATATATAATTTCCACATACACATTATTTTTGTTATTCAATCACCCTCAACCTTCATTATTCTACATAGTGGTTTCTTGGCAAAGATACTGGAGTGATTTGCCATTTTCTTCTCCAGATCATTTTAAAGATGAGGAAACTAAGGAAAAGAGGGTGAAGCTACTTGTCCAGAGTCATGTAGGCAAATGTATAGGGTAACATTAGAGTTTACGTCTCCTTGACTCCTAAGGAGTACAATAAGTAGAGTGCCAGACCTGGCATCAAGAAGACTCTTTGTCATCAGTTAACACCATTTGCCTCAGTTTATTCATCTGTAAAATGAGCTAAAGAAGAAAATGGAAAACTATTCCAGGATCTTGGCCAAGAAAAATCCAAATGGGGTCTTGAAGTGTTAACTATAATTGGAAGCAATTGAAGTAGGACTTCCCAACTCCAGGCTCAGAGCTCTAACCCCTCAACCATCTAGCTAGTGTACACATAGATACATAAAAGCACTCGCACATACACACACACACACACACACACACACACACACACACACACTTCAATATTTTCAATATCCCTAATTTTGGTGGGTAATCCCTCCATGGAAATGATATTTTGAATTAAAGGATTTCTGAATGTTGTTAAGGACATGAAATGAATTACTAAAAGCCAGGAAGGAGAGAAGGGGGGCAGGTAAGTAGGGGGATCATAGACACAGTCTATCAACAAGGCCTTACTAGAATGCATTCTACCTGGAAGGATGGACTAGGGCTTATATTTGGGGAACATAATATGAATGAATCCAGGAACCAAGTTAGAGAATGTTCAACCCATGTGGAGAAGAGCCATAATCCAGCCAGCTAAAAGCTTGGGTATGTACTAATGTTTCTTATGGCATGAAACAAAGTTGTGCAACTGGTCAAAAAAGAATATAGCTGCCTCCACATTCTTCCAGAGAAGGCTTCATTACTCATGTTTATATGAATCTGATCAACATATAGTCTGGAAATGAGGCTCAAGGAAAGGAATAGCAGATCAAGACACCAAAGTTTCTGCCTACTCTTGGTTTAATCAGTAAGAAACTATTTAAACTTTTAGAAAATGTTTCTCTTTTCTTGATTATGGCTGAGAAAAAAATTCTAATATCTCTCATCTTAGTTTCCTCATTTGTGAAAACAAATAAGCATATCAACATTTATTCTAATCTCCTTTATGGAATGGCTATAAAGATGGAATAAAATTGTAAGTGGGAAATGAATATGGAAACTTGTAAATGTCAGGTAAGTGTGAAAAGTAGAAGAGAAGGAAGGGGAAAGAAGAGAAAGGAAAAGATAATAGAAAAAAAGGTGATGACAAGAATACCATTTATTATGACAGAGATGAAGAGCCAAAAGAAAGGAAATTGGAAGGAGATAAAAGAAAGAGCAAAAGGGAGTGAGAAAATAAGAAGAAGAGGAAAATAAGGAAGAGGAAGGAGAAAAAGAGAAAGGAAAAAATAATGGGAAGAAGACAGAGAAATGAGAACAAGAATAACCAACTAGAACAGAAGATTAGAGTATCCTGGGAATAAGAATGCCTAGTGATTTATTCAACATCAAACAAATCCATAAATGGAAATGTATCCACCCCCTAGCCTGGATATAAGGTACTATTTTTGGGGCGCCAAGAGCACACTAGACATCGTACAAAGATACTGTCAGGCACGATACAGGTTTGATACAGAGGAAAGGTCATATAAAGTAAAGGAATAATTGCCTAAATGCCTGTGCAGGCAAAGGGGGCTAATAAAATTCTACATACAAAGGACATGGGGTCCTTAGCATTCTGGGGGCCTCTGGTCCTCTGCAAAGCATCTAGCTGCTGTAATAGAGATGAAAAGAAAACAGGAGGGATACTTTGTTCTTGCTGCCTATACAGCTGCAGCTATAAAACTTCCAGTAGAATTAATATAATTCTACTAGTAAGAGCTTGAGGAAAAAGCCTTCAGATCTCCCTCGGTGTTAGACATAACTAATAAAGTTATTGCATATTGGATTCTAGGCAGTTAGTAAATACCTATTAACTTCATGGTCCAATTAAAGTATTTTCTGCTTTGCTCATGTGAAATACACTCTGCATCCTTTGTCTTATCCCAAATTGCTCCATATGCTTAGAATAAACCATTTCTATCTCTTCAATTTTCCTCCTTTAAAGTCACTTTGACAGTTAAAGGAAGAATGAATTGGAGTATGGAGAGACAAAGTCAGTAGACCCTCTAGAAAGCTATTTCAGTAGTTTGTAATTGAGATTTATTTGATGACATTGATAAGAGCCTATACAAGGTGGTAGCAGTGGCAGAGGAAGAAAGGAATAAGAAATGTTCCAAAAGTAAGTTGACAGGATTTAGCAAAAGAATTATTTCTAGGAGTGAGAAAATGAGGTACTAAGGATGACCTCCACCTTGAAAGTTTCAGTGACTGGGACAATAGTAGCACCCTCGGTGTAATAAGGAAGTTAAGAAGAGAGGAAGGTTGGGGGAAAATAATGAGTTCTGTTTTAGACATTTTGAATTTAATACCTATAGGTCAGCCACTTGAAGTTATCCAGTAAGTACTTGGAGATGTGAGATAAAGGATGGGGAGATGTTAAGGTTGGATAAATAAATCTGATTAATAAATCTTTAAAAACATAATTGAATCCATGGGAGCTGATGAAATTCCCAAGAGATACAATCTAGAGCAGGGATTTTCCAGTTTTTTTCCACTCATAACCCCTTTTCAACTGAGAAATTTTTATGTAACCCAGGGTATATAGCTTTAGAAAATAGGTACACAATCAATATTTACAGTTGATAAATCATAAATTTGTAATCACCACATTCATTTATGTGACTATATGTAGGGTTATGAATCAGTTTAAGAAGTCTTGGTCCAAAGAAAGAAAAAATAGGGTCTGATTCAGAAACTCAAGGACTCCCAAGATCGGTGACCTATAATACCCAGATATATATTCAGCAAAGGAGAATGAGAAGTATCAATCAGGTAAGAGGAGAATTAGGACAGGGAAGCATCACAAAAGCCACTAACAAGATAAGTGATTGACAGTACCCAAAGGATGCAGAGAAGTTAAGAAGAATAAAGAATATAAAAGTCATTAGATTTTTTTCTAGGCCTATTTATTTCTAGGAGTGAGAAAATGAGGTATTAAGGATGACCTCCACCTTGAAAGTTTCAGTGACTGGGACAATAGTAGCACCTTCGGTGTAATAAGGAAGTTAAGAAGAGAGGAAGGTTGGGGGAAAATAATAAGTTCATAAATAAATAAAGAGATAATTGGTAACTTTGAAAAGAGTTGAGGGATGAAGTTGGAAGCCAGATTGTAAAGAAGCCAACATGAGGAAAACAAGTAACGAATCTTCTTGAATATTATCTTCTCAGCAAGTTTTGCCAAAAAAGGCAGAAAGATATAGCATAATATAGAGCAAAAGTGATTGAAGCAAGTGAAGATTTTATGAAATGAAATTTTTCCAAGACATGTGACAAATATACTAGAAGATCTTTTCATGATGTTTATAGGCGTTAGGGAAGTAGCTGGGAAAGGGAGAGAGAGAAAATAAGTGAGAGTGGGAATGATATTGGTTGTGGAGTTCTCAAGTGATCCAACCATTCTGGAGAGCAATTTGGAATGATGCCCAATGAGCTAACAAAGTGTGCATATTCTTTGATCCAGCAGAGTCTCTACTGGATCTATATCCCAAAGAGAACATAAAAAAGGAAAATTACCCACATGGGCAAAAATGTTTATAGCAGTCTTTTTTTGTAATGGCAAGGAACCGGAAACTGAGTGGATGCCCATCAGTTGGGGAATGGGTGAATAAGTTATAGTATATGAGTGTTATGGAATGTTATTATTTTAGAAGAAAGATTAGCAGAATGATTGAAGAAAAGGCTGGAGGAACTTGCATAAATTGATGCTAAGTAAAGTGAGTAGAACTAGAAGGATATTGTACATAGCAACGAGATTAGGTGATGATCAATTGTGATGGACGTGACTCTTTTCTACAATGAGGTGATTCAACACAATTCCAATAGATTTGTGATGGAAAGAGTCATCCTTATCCAGAAAGAAGACTATAAAGACAGAACGTGGATCCCAGCATAGTATTTTTACCTTGCTTGTTGTCTGCTTATTTTTTCCTTTCTCATTTTTCTCCTTTTTCCACCTTGATTTTTCTCATGCAGCATAATAAATGTGGAAATATGTTTAGAAGAATTTTACACATTTTCCCTCTACTGGATTATTTGTGATCTAGGGTCAGGGGATGAGAGAAAGGAAAATTTGGAAAACAAGATTTTGCAAGGATGAATGCTGACAACTATATTTGCATGTATTTTGAAAATAAAAAGGTATTAATATTTATAAAGTTATGGATTGGGTATGACAAAATGGACAATTTGTGGATAAGTCATGGTGCAATGGAATTACTTGTGCATGTGAAATGGTTTGCCTTGTCAAGGGGTAGGACAACTTCACTATATGAGATAGAAATTAAGGAGGCATCTGAGGGTGTCAGATGAGGAAGAAGAAAGAAGAGAGAGATCTTGGGGAGTGTCAATTTTTAAAAATGAAACATGGGGCAAGGTTCTCAATTGAGAAGGTAGAAAAAGGAAGAACTAAGAGATCTGAGGAGACATTAAAAAGTTTGGAAAAGTGATAAGGTTAGTAGGACAGTGAATCAATCAATTAGGGAGGTTTTAAAAAAGGATTATTTCGCATTCATGAGACTCCAGTTCAGATTGTGTGCTAAAATGTAATGGGTCTATTCACTATTGTTTTATGATTTAGTCTAGCTTTATTCAATAGTATATGAGTAGAAATGAAATCAGCAGATGATGAGTAGTTGAAGGATGAGGGTGAGTAAATGTCTATGTTGTTTCTTATTTAATTCTTTTTTCTTAAGATGGTCAAGGAAGAAGAAACATGAGCTAATGGATCTGGGGAATCAGACCAGGGTGAAGGAATTTGTTTTTATGAGGCTTACCGAGTCTCCAAAGTTAAGCATCATCTTATTTCTCTTATTACTCCTGGTGTATATAACAACTCTACTAGGAAATCTCCTTATCTTGCTCACTGTGACTTGTGAGTCTCGCCTCCACACACCTATGTACTTCCTGCTCCGAAATCTATCCATTGTGGATATCTGCTTCTCCTCCATCACTGCTCCAAGGGTTTTATTTGATCTTTTAGCTGAAAGAAATACCATCTCTTTCAATGGCTGCTTTACACAGATGTTTTTCTTCCACTTTCTTGGTGGGGTTGATGCTTTTTCTCTATCGGTAATGGCTTTTGATCGTTATTTGGCCATCTCAAAGCCCCTTCATTATGTGACCCTCATGAGTAAAGGAAAGTGTTTTCGGCTTATAACATCTGCCTGGGTGGGAGGCTTCATACACTCCAGTGTACAGATCTCTCTGTTGCTCCCACTCCCCTTCTCTGGGCCCAATATTATTGATAGTTTCTTTTGTGATATCTCCCAACTCCTCAAACTTTCCAACACTGATACCTTTACTCTGGAGATCCTAATTATCTGCAACAATGGTCTCCTCACAGCTCTTTTGTTCTTTCTACTCCTTGTGTCCTACACAGTCATCATGGTGATGTTGAGGTCTCATACAGGAGAGGGCAAGAGGAAAGCCATCTCTACCTGCTCGTCCCACATCACTGTAATCACATTGCATTTTGTGCCCAGTATCTATGTATATGCTAGGCCTTTTATTACCCTTCCCTCTGACTGGGCCATCACTGTCGCCTTCTCTGTCATCTCCCCTCTCTTGAATCCCCTGATTTACACACTGAGAAACCAAGAGATGAAATCAACCATGAGAAGATTACACAGAAGATTTATAACTTCTGCAAAGAAATTGCCTCTGGGTTAACGGAAATGGGAAAGTTGACTTGAAATTGATGCCCATTATTACCATGAGGCAGATATTCCAGGGGGTACATCTTTACAAATATCTGCATCCTATGTATAATGATGGGAGTTAACTTAAGTAATCAGTGAAGGCAAAAAGTTGGGATTATTCCATGAACAACAACAAAAAAAAAAAAACAAGGTACAGAACATGCACAGACACACCAGATGCATCTCAACTCAAAGAATATCTGTGTTAAAGATTCCACATTAAAAATAGAAAAGCCAATGGCCTGGGAACCAGGAGACCTGAACCTACTGCCAGCTCACTGAGTGACCTAAGGCAAATGATGTAACCTCTCTATATATAATGACTATAGGGATTGGATAAAATGTTCTAAGGTGCCTTCTAACTTTAACATTCTTTGGTCTCAAGTCCCTTCAGGCTCTAATATACTACATAAATAATAATTGATTTCATTTATGTATCAGGGACTTAAGCATAAGAGCCCCTGATTTATTTGAGAGGGCTGACAATCACTTTGAGGTCCGTCAATCAGAGAAAGGACCAATCAGAGAAATTCCTTGTGTCTCCCCAGGGAAAAAAGTTAGAAAGAATTGTCTACTTTCCCAGAAAGTGTCTTCTTCAACCAAAGAATATAATCTTATTCTATAATCTTACTATAGATGCAATAAATCATTCAACCTCCATTGGCTTCAATTACTCATTTTTAAAGCAAAGGGATTAGACAAGATACTCTTCAAGGTCTCATCCAGTTCCACATTAAGATGTCTATGATCCTATGTGCTGCATTCAAAGGTTCGTTCCAACTGTTACATTCAATAGGTCTTTTGGGTTTTGACTTGAACATTCTATGTTCTAGAATTCGACAGTCCATGTCCTCTTCCAATTCCAGTGTTCCACATTTCAAGATTTGAACTGCATTCACCCAGAGCCATAGAATCACAGATTAGATGATGGAAGGGAACCTTAGAAGTTATCAAATCACTTCTGAAATGAGGAGCCTGAAGACCAGAAGGTTAAAGTTCACTTGCTCAAATCAGGATGTGAACCCAGCGTTTCGGTCTGATTCCAACTTTAAACTTCTAGATTCATGAGCACTAGTTTAAGAGTCCTTCTAGACTAATAATCTACATCCAAAGATTCCCTTTTAAACTCTTGTGTTCTCCATTCTATTTCTTAGGTTCTCTTTCATCTCAAATATTCTATGGTTCCACTATTTTTATCCTATGTAGTATTAGCTCCTTGACTGGATATAATTCTTTACTTGGTTACATAAGAAAAATCTCTCTCAACTTATATAATAATGGAGACCCAGCCCACTCTAAGAGAGACAGACAGACAGAGATTTCAAAAGAAAAGGGAATGTCAAATAATGCAGAATTCAAGAATAATGACCAAGGGAGGAACTACTGGACTGGGGAGGGATGTGTAAAAAAAAATTTTAATAGATAAGATGGCCCAGATTGCAAGGAGTAAGTCGTATGGATTTTATATGGCATTTAGTCCAGTGCCCCTGATTTTACACATATAGGTATTAAGGCCTACAAAGATTGAGTCCATTGTCAAGTGTCACCCAGTTTGTAAGGAGGAGAACTGGATTGAACTCCCTGTGTTCCAATTATAAGTCCGGAGCTTCTACCATAGTATTTTGATAGCTAACCTAGCTTATTCTGGAAGAATTTATGCTTTCTCTTCCCCTTCTCTTCCCATTTGCCCTTTTATTTTCTCCCCCAACTATGAGTCAGGTCTTCATGTTTCATCCATAGTTGCCTCTTGTCCCCACAGAGAACGTTAGAATAAGAAAATGAACCATGGGCTAGAATTTCTGTAAGATTTCTGAGCCCATGGTTTCCTAGAAGAACCTTTCTGGAAAAGACAGTGCTCTAGACCATGTCATGAGCATTCTTCAGTTCTTTAGCAAAGTCAAGTTCCTCAAATGAACAGTAAAAACACTAGTCACAAGCATTTCCCCAACACCAGAGAACACTCTTCCACAAACACACCCAGCACCCAGGAAAGGAAAAGATTGGTCACTAAAACAACAACCATGATTGGGCAAATAATTCAGAGTCTTCTCTGGGCCCTCACCAACTTGCCTGATATGAACTGCCTCCAATATTAGACTTTTTAAAGTCTTTCAGCTCCAGATAATCTCAGACTTTTTTTGTTCTCACTGTAATACAACCTCCCATTTAGAATAATTCCAGAAATATATAGGGTGGAAGGGAGGCCCTGTTTCTCAGATCTAGCTTTGATAATTGCAGCTCTAGATCCATAAAAAAAAGTCAGTAATATTTCACCAATATACTCCAGAGTTGTCAAAACACTAGAAGGAGGACTAGAGTGCAAGTGTTACTTCAAATATTACTATTTTAGGAGACTGTTACAATTTCCCTATCTTCTTTTGACCTCAATGAAAATGAGAATGATGATCTTTGCACAATCTACTTCATAGAAGGAGAGTTTTGTAAATCTCAAAATGCTAAAGAAAGATACATTGTTAATTAAGTTCCAATATAGCCCTATGCTCCTGGACTTGTAGAGAGGAGAAGTGTAATATCCAGACTAGCTCTCTAGAGGATCTGGGTACCAGATTAAGTCTTTGAGTGAAGGATAGGAGTGAAGAGGTGGGATCCATGTGGACAGTCAAACATGGAGTACATTTATTCCAAATTCTCTCAGCCTTATATATCCTAATACCCTTATATAACCATGGCACACTGCACATATGGGACCACAAAAACAACTTGCTATTGTGCACAGGTGTCTCCTTGCCACTTTGCTATAACTCTGCTTTAATTACAGCACAGGTAATTACAGTCACTGCCCCCTGACTTCTCAGGAAGGCCAAGAGCCCTCAAGGGGAATGGGGAGCTGAATCAGACACTGTCAATAGGATTCCTTTTATTGGACTAAAGGGTCTTATACCTCACCCAGGGTTCCCCACTATCTGGGGCCCTCTACACAGAAGTATGCCATTTCTGCTAAGAATGGAGTCGTTTCTGGGTCTGATGGTTCCTGAATAAATGGGGGCTTAGAAGGTTCTTTGATCAGGCTGATCCCCAGATTAATAGTCTACAAAGAGGGGCTTCTTACACTGGTTTGTGCCCTCTGCTAACTGTTTAGACTCACTGCTTCCAGGAAACTAAAGTCATTGTGAAGGTAAGAGAAGAGGAAAGACTGAAGCTCTCACATTGAGAGCACCTGGCAGTATCTCTTGATAATGTCTTGCTGAAGTCTCACTGTTGATAGCATCATTGGTTAATAGTGGCAATAATCAGTAATAGGGGCCCATCTGATGGCTGGTAGCAGAAGCTGTATAACATTCTAAACTTTACAAAAGTACTCTCCCTCCCCTGCAACAGGGAGGGAGTGCAACAGCACTTCTACAGGGATATTACCTGGATCACTAGATCCATTAGATTAATGTGCCATAGTAAGCCAAGTGCACCAGCCCCAGAACTGTTCTCTGTCCATAGTAGGTCGTTAGAAAATACTTATTGATAAAAAGATGGAAGGAGAATAAACAAGTGTTTTGTGTAATGCAAGAGTCAGTTGTATAATCATAGAGTTGGAATTGTGAGCAAGGAAGGAGATTTAGCTAGATAAAGAATTCATATGAAAAGGGCTTTGTTTGGTAGCATGGAACTTTCAAGGAGGCTATGAGGTTAAAAAGGCAGAGGAAAATTTCTTCTTGGGCTGTCTTACAAGTAAAGGCTTTCAAATGCAAATCATGATATTCATACTATTTTCTATGCACCACACTCATATCATGGGAAATTTTAATGTGGACATAAATCTATACTAGGTCCAGAAGGGATAGTAGGATTTTTGAAGATCCTGGAATCCATGCCACAAAAAAAGAGTGGGAGAAAAATGAAGATGGAGGGAAAGTTAAGAACATACTAGTTGTATTGTAGTATTTTGAGGATTGTTATGTGAGAAACTGATTAGATTTATTCTCCATGACACTGGATAACTAAATTACAAAAAGAAAAATAGAAGTTGAAGAATATACAGATTTGGATTCAAGATTAGGGGGGAAATTCCTAATGCTTAGAGATAATTAAAAAAAAAAAACTTTCAGGAGAAGAATGGTCTACTTCAATAGGTAGTGAGTTATCCATGACCAATTTTTTTATTTGAAACTAGATGGAAATTTGAGGGAAAGTTGGAGAAATTTTTCCTATTTGGGTTTCTGTTTGTGCTAAAGTCTCTTCTAGCATTTGAGAACTTACAGTATAAGGACCACTTTTATTTCAAAATGTCAATAGTTGAATATTGGACCAAATGTGTCAAATCAAGTAAAGTCAACAAGTATTATATTAAGCACCTACTCTGTGCCAGACACTATGCTAAGTTCTGGAGATACAAATAAAGGCAAAAAACAGTCCTCTTTTCTTTCTCATTTAATTTTCCTAATTTGTTTTATTTAAAGAAACAAAATAAGTAAAAAGAAAAACAGAAAAGCAATACAAAACAAAATGAAACAAAAGAGAACATTATCCTGTGTCCAGCAGAACATAACAGAGGATTCAAAACATGTAACAACAAACACCAATTTAAGGGGGGGGGGAAATATATATATATATGTTATGAGAAATTCTTTTCATGAGTATTCATCTTTTCTTTACTTCCTTTTAAATTATTCTTTTGTTCTCTACTGCACACCTTATTTATTTTATTATTTTTCCCCTTTTCATCCCCCCTACAACTCCCAAACAGGCTATAGTTAAAAAAGGATATATACATAAACACAGATATTTCCTTTTTATCCCCCCACCACCTCCAAGAAAAGGTATATTTATATATACAGATGTAGATATATACATACATACACATATTTTCACACACACACACACCCCTTATATACAAATATCTTTTCTATCCCTGCTGATTCATTCGTTAAATTTTGCTTCATAACTTGGCTTACCATTACTTGACCTCCCCTCCCTCACCTAGAGATCCTTCCCTTGTCTTCTTCCCTCATCCTTTGCTTCCCCATCCAACTATCCCTCCCCCATTATTTTTTAATAAATTGTAGAAGGTGCTATACCTTTCATGGTATATATGTAGTATTGCCTATTGAACCCATTCCCAATGGAAATAAGTTTTCAGAACTGCAAGCCCTTCTCCCCTCTCTAATGCCTCTATGTCTATTCTTCCTCTGAACTTCATTTATATAACATGATTACTATTTTTACCTTTATTGTGCCAATCTCTTTCTTGATCTTACCCTATTGTTGATGTAAATCTTAAACATAACATATACATTTCCCATGTAACAGAAAAACAATTTATCCATGTTTAAAGTTTGTTCATGTTGAGTTCCTTTAAATTGTTCTTTCATATTGGCTCTTATATGTTAAATTTTCTGTTAAATTCAGGTTTGGTTGATAGAAAGTCCTGAAAATCTGCAAATTTAATGAATGTCTTTTTCTCATTGAAAAAGATAGATAATTTGACTGGATATGCTATTTTTGACCACAGGCCTAGTTCTTTTGCTTGTCTGTAGATATGATTCCATGACCTGTTGTCTTTTATAGTAGTTGCTGATAAGTCTTGTACAATTCTAAATGCAGCTCCACTGTATTTGAATGTTTTTTTCCTTGTTTCTTGCAAAATTTTCTCTTTAATCTAGAGGTTTGAAATTTGGCAATAATATTCCTATGTGTTTTCCACAAAGAATCTCTTTGAGGTGGTGAGAGGTGGATTCTTTGTATTTCTACTTTCCCCTCATGTTCTATCACTCCAGGACAATTTTCTAGGATTATTTCCTGCATTACTGTTTGAAAATTCTCTTTTTTGTCACAATTTTCTGGCAATCCAATTATTCTCCTGTTTTCTCCTCTTGATCTCTTCTCCAGATCTGTTGTTTTTCTTGTGAAATGTTTCACATTCTGTTCGATTTTCTCATTCTTTATAATCTGTTTTGTTATTTCTTGGTCTCTCATGGCTTCACTGGCTTCTCCTTCCCCAATTCTAATTTTCAAAGAGTTATTTTCATCTTTTAGAATCTGTACCTCAATTTGTAATTGTTTAAATTTCTTTATAATCTTCTTGTTTTTCTGCCATGGTTTAATTTTTTTTCTTTAGTTTTTCCTCAGTGTCTCTCATTCAATTTTGGTTTTTTTTTTTTAATTCTATAGATTCTCTCTGGTCAGGGAGCCATTTCACATTACTCTTTGAGGCAGAAGCATTTTTTAACACTAATGTCTCTTCCTGGTCTACCCTGTACCCACAATATGTTTCAATGATGGGGTTCCTTCTTTTTTGCTGGTTCATTTAAAAAAATAAGAGGTATAAGTGTAAGCACCTCAAATTATGGAATGGGGGGATGGTGCCTCAAACTTCCCTTCAGCTTTCCACTCTGACCAGGAATCCCAAACCAAGAGCTCTCCCTTCCTGAAAGTGCCCACAGCCTGCAGTGTCCCTATTCCCTGCTTTTGCACTCACTGGGTACTGGTTCCCTCTTCCCCAGACGCTGCCTCAGCAGCACAGCTGGGTTGAGCATTCCCAATCAGCTTTGAGGTTCACTCTGTCATCTCAGACTCAAACTACCACTTAACAAACTGTCCAGGAGGTAAAAATCTCTGTGGTTCCTACTGAGGCTCCAATCCCAACCAAATAACCCAAGGGATCTATACTTGATGTTTCTGAGGAGCCAGCCTGGAGCTATTCGCACTTCAGACAAGTTAATTCTCTACAAGGATCTTTCTTTTGATCTTCTCAGGTTGTACTGGGAGGAGTCCTGTTTTATCCCTACTTTTGTTAGTTTTTCACCAGTCTATGTTTGCTCTGAGAATCAAATTTGTTCTATTTCTGGGGGAAATCAGGAGAGCTTGAAATTTACCAACCTACTCCACCATCTTCCCAGAATTCTCTCTTCAATACTTGTTGTCAAGAAAGCCACAGTCTAAAATGGAGACTAAACATAAAGAACTATTTGCAAACAAGATATAGACAGGATAAATTGAGGATGATTTCAGAGGGAAGGCAAAAAAAATGAATCTTTACCATTGTATAAGCTATTTTGCCTCTCATAAATAAATCGCATAGTGAGTTATTGAGCAAAATTTCTTGGCACCTCTATTTCTAAAAAAGTCATTAAGAAGGTGTCCCTTGTTAGGGACACTGTATGTAAAATTTAAACACAGACTTGTCTAAGAAACCTCTAATCCCAACTGTGCCAACAATAACATTAGCTATGTTACCAAAATATTATAATTACTTGGCCACTTCATACCACAAGGCAGTGCTCGTGCTCTGTCTTGGCTCAGAAAATTACAATGAAACAGGAAGAGAAGATTCTTACCATTCGAAGAAAACTGTCAAAATGCCAGCCAACTGCAACTTCCATTAGAATGAGAATTGGGACCACTGGATGTTGTTATTTGGCTGGATTACTAAAATTTATCTGTGTTTGTTGTACTTTGAAGTTCATTCATATAAACACACATCATCCACATACACTCACAAACAAAATTAATACTTCAAGGATCTGTTAACCCATCAGTGTGGGTACTCCTTCCTTTAATCAAAGTCACAATCCTTCTATGACTTAACTAAGAGCCTCTAAGAGTTATGGCCATAAGATGCATTAACTGTGATCAGCCAGGAAATGAGTCTCTAAAAACTTAACTCATCTGATCCTAGAAGAAGCATTACACATCCACCCATGTGTACCAGGATAACCAGAAATTGTATATACTCTATGGGATTAATAGAAAACATCAAGACCAAAATCACTTCATGACAGAAAAATCAAAGTAAATAATTAAATCTCTACTTCATTAGAAAATATTACTTTAGATATAGATGTATGCAATACAATCATAGATACGGCTACGGCTAGGTAACTATAAGTGTATGAATAGGTATAGTCAAAGGCATGAGTGCAGGTACAAATATAGAGGTAGAGGTAATAATATATAGTTATAGTAATAAGTATGTTCTACGAATAGAATAATTTTGGGAAAGAATAGAGTTGGAGGATAAAGATATACAAATGTAGACATATCTATAGATGATAAATACATAGCTCATGAGAGAATCTTGTAATGATTTTTAATGAAGATGCATACATTTTGATCAAAGGAAATTCTGTTTTCCATGATGTATAAATTTCACAGGATAATAGACTTGGAACAGGAAGAGACCTTAGCAATCAGAGGCGGCAAAATAGTTTTGTTTGTTTTTCTCTCGTAATAAATATGTAGAGTCAAGCAAATCAAATTCACATACAGACCAAAAAAAATCTATATCCCCATCTTTACTTTGAGTCCATCAATTCCCTGATGGTAGGAAGGTATATAGCATAAGTATCTGAAAACATGACAAAAATTCTTAGGTTTTTCGAAGTAGACTGTTCTAATTTGGAGCTGCACCAATGTGTCCATCTTTAGCAGAAAAAGGAAAAGCAGAGCAAAAACAAGGGTTAAGGGAAAAGAGAGTAGGTAAATCAAATCAGATTACAAATTACACTACATTTAAAGAATTCATAAATAGGCAGATTGAGGAGAAGGATTTTATATCAACAAGAAATCAGGGACAAGAGCGTCTTTCTCTGGCTTCTTTTCTAAAGAATGTATAAGGATTTAAGCATACTTTCACGTCTCAAAACAGGTTTTAGTCAAGAAGGGTTAATATTAAAATGGACTCTCAGTTATCTGAAATTTGCAGGAGAAATGGGCCCAAATCACAAGTAATAAAAGGAAATAAAAAATCCTGGCAATATCACTGATCAATTAACGAGATCTAGAAGTAGAATGCAAAGATTAGACTGAATATTGTTGGTCCCAGGAATGCTAGAAGACTTCCATTTTTCATTACCCAAACAAACCATCATTCATTAAGCGTTTTCCTAAACATTAGGTTAAATTCTAAAATCACAATTAAAATTGCAAGACAGTCTTGGTCCCCAGAGAACTTGCATAAATACTTGACCACTGTATTAATCTTTCTGTTTATCTTGATCCCAAAGCCAACTATCAGCCCTTACTTCTAACATAAGTACAAATAGCTCTCTTTGGAATAGAAATGCCTTTTCTCAAGATGCTCTGCATGCCTAAAATGAGCAACTTCTGCCTCTTTCTTTGACTTTAAAACCTAACACAAAGGCCTCCTCTCCAAAATACTTTTTCCAGATTCCTCCTGGCCAACAATAGCCTGTCACTTAGAAAGCAAAATGATGATTAAAGACCTATTTCTTCCATAAAATTATACTATACCAGTCTGTCTTATCTTTTCTATTATTTTTGTAGATATCTCCTCCTCCAGAGTTGGAAGCACAAGATAAGGGCTGTGTCTTCTAGCTATTTTGTACATTCAATAAATCTTTGCAGGATGTTGAATGAATGGGCAAACGAAAGAATGAACAAATGGATAATTATTTCCATTTTAATTAGGCAATGTTTGACCACTGTTAATAGGAAATGATGCAGTAAATAAAGTGGAGTTTCTTGGATCATTTATAATCTGACAAAATATGTATATTCCTTATTATTTAATTCATTCTCTTCAGCTATGACATTATGTCTTTCTTCACATGGTGGTCAAGGCAAAAAAATATATATATATGAACTTATGGATCTGGGAAACCATGCCATGATAAGAGAATTTATTTTTCTGAGGCTTATTTTTCAGGGCAGATCATCTTATTTCTTTTATTATTCCTGATATGTATAGCAACTGTGCTGGGAAATCTTCTCATCATGGTACTTTGACAGGTGACTCTAATCTTCACATGCTTGTGTACATCCTACTTTGAAATCTCTCCATTTTGTGGAAAGTTGTCTCTCTTCTGTCACAGTTCCAAAAGTTTGCTGGGCCATCTCATTTGAAAAAAAGATCATCTCTTTCCATGGCTACATCACACAGATGTTTTTCTTCCATTTCCTTGGTGGAGGGGAGTCTTGTTCTCTCCATGATGGCTTTTGATCACTATCTGGAAGCCTCAAAATCTTTCACTAAGCAATCCTCATGAGTAAGGGAAAGGGTCTGGGTTCCCTAATGATAGACATAAGGTAGAAAAGGAAAAATTGGGGGCTCATACAAGAAAAACTATCCTTAGGTCTTTAATGCAGAAGTGTAATAGTCTGCCTCAAAAGGAAGTGAGTTCAGTTAAGCTGAAACTAGATGAGGATTTAGAACCAAATTCCAAAGTAGACCCAGATGTGGCTTGGATTAAATGATGTCAGATGTCCTTCCAACCCTAGAGCCTAAATATTAACAAATAACCTTTTTTAAACAGAACGATTCAATATTGTACTCTTGTGTGGTCCTAAAAAAATCAGGAAAAACCAAGTCTTCATTGACACCCAAGCAATTTGACTAATCACAAAATAATTCCCACCATAGACATAGCAGAATTTCTTGGCACTAATTTACCTATTTTTCTAAAAAGTCATTAAAAAGTGTTCCTTGTCGAGTCTCCTGTGTCTTTATTTCTAAGAGTGTGCCTACCAGGGCTATGCCCAGTCCCAAGTCTGCCCATTAGCCCCCTGGGAATGGTATCTACATCCTCTAATTGCTTAGTGCTCATGCTCACATCATGGGACCAAGGTCTGTGGAGTCCTCCTGTGCTGGCTCAGAAGGACTGAACAGCAGAAGGGTAAGCAGCTTCCTACCAGTCTGGGAACACTACCAGTGTGCCAGCGGACCGTGAATAGTTTCCTTGGCTGGGAACCCTGGAAATTATTATCTGAATGACTGAAAGGTTTGTTGAAAAATTCTGAAATATAGCTATAGTGTTAAGTGCATATGTCTACACATATATAATTTCCACATATACATTATTTTTGTTATTCAATCACCCCCAACCTTCATTATTCTACATAGTGGTTTCTTGGCAAAGATACTGGAGAGATTTGCCATTTTCTTCTCCAGATCATTTTAAAGATGAGGAAACTAAGGAAAAGAGGGTAAAGCTACTTGTCCAGAGTCATGTAGGCAAATGTATAGGGTAACATTAGAGTTTACGTCTCCTTGACTCCTAAGGAGTACAATAAGTAGAGTGCCAGACCTGGCATCAAGAAGACTCTTTGTCATCAGTTAACCCTGTTTGCCTCAGTTTATTCATCTGTAAAATGAGCTAAAGAAGAAAATGGAAAACAATTCCAGGATCTTGGCCAAGGAAAATCCAAATGGGGTCTTGAAGAGTTAACTACAATTGGAAGCAATTGAAGTAGGACTTCCCAACTCCAGGCTCAGAGCTCTAACCCCTCAACCATCTAGCTAGTGTACACATAGATACATAAAAGCACTCGCACATACACACACACACACACACACACACACACACACACACACTTCAATATTTTCAATATCCCTAATTTTGGTGGGTAATCCCTCCATGGAAATGATCTCTTGAATTAAAGGATTTCTGAATGTTGTTAAGGCCATAAAATGAATTGCTAAAAGCCAGGAAGGAGAGAAGGGGGGCAGGTAAGTAGGGGGATCATAGACACAGTCTATCAACAAGGCCTTACTAGAATGCATTCTACCTGGAAAGATGGACTAGGGCTTATATTTGGGGAACATAATATGAATGAATCCAGGAACCAAGTTAGAGAATGTTCAACCCATGTGGAGAAGAGCCATAATCCAGCCAGCTAAAAGCTTGGGTATGTACTAATGTTTCTTATGGCATGAAACGAAGTTGTGCAACTGGTCAAAAAAGAATATAGCTGCCTCCACATTCTTCCAGAGAAGGCTTCATTCCTCATGTTTATATGAATCTGATCAACATATAGTCTGGAAATGAGGCTCAAAGAAAGGAATAGCAGATCAAGACACCAAAGTTTCTGCCTATCTTGGTTTAATCAGTAAGAAACCACTTAAACTTTTAGAAAATGTTTCTCTTTTCTTGATTATGGCTGAGAAAAAATTCTAATATCTCTCATCTTAGTTTCCTCATTTGTGAAAACAAATAATCATATCAACATTTATTCTAATCTCCTTTATGGAATGGCTATAAAGATGGAATAAAATTGTAAGTGGGAAATGAATATGGAAACTTGTAAATGTCAGATAAGTGTGAAAAGTAGAAGAGAAGGAAGGGGAAAGAAGAGAAAGGAAAAAATAATAGAAAAAAGGTGATGACAAGAACACCATTTATTATGACAGAGGGAAGAGGCAATAGAAAGGAAATTGGAAGCAGAAAAAAGAAAGAGCAAAAGGGAGTGAGAAAATAAGAAGAAGAGGAAAATAAGGAAGAGGAAGGAGAAAAAGAGAAAGGAAAAAATAATGGGAAGAAGACAGAGAAATGAGAACAAGAATAACCAACTAGAACAGAAGATTAGAGTATCCTGGGAATAAGAATGCCTAGTGATTTATTCAACATCAAACAAATCCATAAATGGAAATGTATCCACCCCCTAGCCTGGATATAAGGTACTATTTTTTGGGTGCCAAGAGCACACTAGACATCGTCCAAAGATACTGTCAGGCACGATACAGGTTTGATACAGAGGAAAGGTCATATAAAGTAAAGGAATAATTGCCTAAATGCCTATGAAGGGAAAGGGGGCTAATAAAATTCTACATACAAAGGACATGGGGTCCTTAGCATTCTGGGAGCCTCTGGTGCTCTGCAAAGCATCTAGCTGCTGTAATAGAGATGAAAAGAAAACAGGAAGGATACTTTACTCTTGCTGCCTAAATAGGTGCAGGTATAAAACTTTCAGTAGAATTAACATGATCTACTAGTAAGAGCTTGAGGAAAAAGCCTTCAGATCTCCCTCAGTGTTAGACATAACTAATAAAGTTATTGCATATTAGACTCTAGGCAGCTAGTAAATACCTATTAACTTCATGGTTCAATTAAAGTATTTTCTGCTTTGCTCATGTGAAATACACTCTGCATCCTTTGTCTTATCCCAAATTGCTTCATATACTAAGAATAAACCACTTCTATCTCTTCAATTTTCCTCCTTTAAAGTCACTTTGACAGTTAAAGGAAGAATGAATTGGAGTATGGAGAGACAAAGTCAGTAGACCCTCTAGAAAGCTATTTCAGTAGTTTGTAATTGAGATTTATTTGATGACATTGATAAGAGCCTACACAAGGTGGTAGCAGTGGCAGAGGAAGAAAGGAATAAGAAATGTTCCAAAAGTAAGGTGACAGGATTTAGCAAAAGAATTATTTCTAGGAGTGAGAAAATGAGGTACTAAGGATGACCTCCACCTTGAAAGTTTCAGTGACTGGGACAATAGTAGCACCCTCGGTATAATAAGGAAGTTAAGAAGAGAGAAGGTTGGGGAAAAATAATGAGTTCTGTTTTGGACATTTTGAATTTAATACCTATAGGTCATCCACTTGAAGTTATCCAGTAAGTACTTGGAGATGTGAGATAAAGGATGGGGAGATGTTAAGGTTGGATAAATAAATCTGATTAATAAATCTTTAAAAACATGATAATTGAATCCATGGGAGCTGATGAAATTCCCAAGAGATACAATCTAGAGCAGGGATTTTCCAGTTTTTTCCACTCACAACCCCTTTTCAACTGAGAAATTTTTATGTAACCCAGGGTATATAGCTTTAGAAAATAGGTACACAATCAATATTAACTATTGATAAACCATAAATTTGTAATCACCACATTCATTTATGTGACTATATTTAAGGTCATGAATCAGTTTAAGAAGTCCTGGTCCAAAGAAAGAAAAAATAGGGTCTGATTCAGAAACTCAAGGACTCCCATGATCGGTGACCAATACCCAGATATATATTCAGCAAAGGAGAATGAGAAGTATCAATCAGGTAAGAAGAGAATTAGGACAGGGAAGCATCACAAAAGCCACTAACAAGAAGGTAAGTGATTGGCAGTATCCAAAGGATGCAGAGAAGTTAAGAAGAATAAAGAATATAAAAGTCATTAGATTTGGCAATAAAGGGAAAAGAGTTGAGGGATGAAGTTGGAAGCTAGACTGTAGAGAAGCCAACATGAGGAAAACAAGTAACGAATCTTCTTGTAAACTGTCTTCTCAACAACTTTAGCCAAAAAAGGCAGAAAGATATAGCATAACAGAGAGCAAAAGTGATTGAAGTGAAGATTTTATGAAATGAAATTTTTCCAAGACATGTAACAAATATACTAGAAGATCTTTTCATGATGTTTATAGGCATTAGGGAAGTAGCTGGGAAAGGGAAAGAGAGAAAATAAGTGAGAGTGGGAATGATATTGGTTGTGGAGTTCTCAAATGATCCAACCATTCTGGAGAGCAATTTGGAATGATGCCCAATGAGCTAACAAAGTGTGCATACTCTTTGATCCAGCAGAGTCTCTACTGGATCTATATCCCAAAGAGATCATAAAAAAGGAAAATTACCCACATGGGCAAAAATGTTTATAACAGTCTTTTTTTTGTAGTGGCAAGGAACAGGAAACTGAGTGGATGCCCATCAATTGGGGAATGGGTGAATAAGTTATAGTATATGAGTGTTATGGAATGTTATTATTTTATAAGAAAGATTAGCAGAATGATTGAAGAAAAGGCTGGAGGAACTTACATGACTTGATGCTAAGTAAAGTGAGTAGAACTAGAAGGATATTGTACATAGCAACGAGATTAGGTGATGATCAATTGTGATGGACGTGACTCTTTTCTACAATGAGGTGATTCAACACAATTCCAATAGATTTGTGATGGAAAGAGCCATCCTTATCCAGAAAGAAGACTATGGAGACTGAATGTGGATCACAGCATAGTATTTTTACCTTGCTTGCTATCTGCTTATTTTTTTTCCTTTCTCATTTTTCTCCTTTTTCCACCTTGATTTTTCTCATGCAGCATAATAAATGTGGAAATATGTTTAGAAGAATTGTACACATTTTCCCTCTGCTGGATTATTTGTGATCTAGGGTCAGGGGATGAGAGAAAGGAAAATTTGGAAAATAAGATTTTGCAAGGATGAATGCTGACAACTATATTTGCATGTATTTTGAAAATAAAAAGGTATTAATATTTATAAAGTTATGGATTGGGTATGACAAAATGGACAATTTGTGGATAAGTCATGGTGCAATGGAATTACTTGTCCATGTGAAATGGTTTGCCTTGTCAAGGGGTAGAACAACTTCACTATATGAGATAGAAATTAAGGAGGCATCTGAGGGTGTCAGATGAGGAAGAAGAAAGAAGAGAGAGATCTTGGGGAGTGTCAATTTTTAAAAATTAAACATGGGGCAAGGTTCTCAATTGAGAAGGTAGAAAAAGGAAGAACTAAGAGAGATCTGAGGAGATATTAAAAGGCTTGGAAAAGTGAAAGGATAATAGAACAGTAAATCAATCAATTAGGGAGGTTTTTAAAAAAAGATTGTTTCGCATTCATGAGACTCCAGTTCAGATTGTGTGATAAAATGTAATGGGTCTATTCACTATTGTTTTATGATTTAGTCTAGCTTTATTCAATAGTATATGAGTAGAAATGAAATCAGCAGATGATGAGTGTAGTTGAAGGATGAGGGTGAGTAAATGTCTATGTTGCTTATTATTTAACTCTTTTTTCTTAAGATGGTGAAGGAAGAAGAAACATGAGCTAATGGATCTGGGGAATCAGACCAGGGTGAAGGAATTTGTTTTTATGAGGCTTACTGAGTCTCCAAAGTTAAGCATCATCTTATTTCTCTTATTACTCCTGGTGTATGTAACAACTCTACTAGGAAATCTTCTTATCATAATCACTGTGACTTGGGAGTCTCGCCTCCACACACCTATGTACTTCCTGCTCCGAAATCTATCCATTGTGGATATCTGCTTCTCCTCCATCACTGCTCCAAGGGTTTTATTTGATCTTTTAGCTGAAAGAAACACCATCTCTTTCAGTGGCTGCTTTACACAGATGTTTTTCTTCCACTTTCTTGGTGGGGTTGATGGTTTTTCTCTATCTGTAATGGCTTTTGATCGTTATTTGGCCATCTCAAAACCCCTTCACTATGTGACCCTCATGAGTAAAGGAAAGTGTGTTGGGCTTATAATGTCTGCCTGGGTGGGAGGCTTCATACACTCCAGTGTACAGATCTCTCTGTTGCTCCCACTCCCCTTCTCTGGGCCCAATATTATTGATAGTTTCTTTTGTGATATCTCCCAACTCCTCAAACTTGCCAACACTGATACTTTTGCTCTGGAGATCCTAATTATCTGCAACAATGGTCTCCTCACAGCTCTTTGGTTCTTTCTACTCCTTATGTCCTACACAGTCATCATGGTGATGTTGAGGTCTCATACAGGAGAGGGCAAGAGGAAAGCCATCTCTACCTGCTCGTCCCACATCACTGTAATCACATTGCATTTTGCTCCGAGTATCTATGTATATGCTAGGCCTTTTACTACCCTTCCCTCTGACTGGGCCATCACTGTCGCCTTCTCTGTCATCTCCCCTCTCTTGAATCCCCTGATTTACACACTGAGAAACCAAGAGATGAAATCAACCATGAGAAGATTACACAAAAGATTTACAACTTCTGCCAAAAAAATGGCTCTGGGCTAACAGGGAAATGGGAAAGTTGACTTGAAATTGATGCCCATTATTACCATGAGGCAGATATTCCAGGGGTACATCTTTACAAATATCTGCATCCCATGTATAATGATGGGAGTTAACCTAAGTAATCAGTGAAGGCAAAAAGTTGGGATTATTCCATGAACAAAAAAAACAAGGTACATAATATTACTATTTTAGATGACTGTTACAATATCCCTATCTTCTTTTGACCTCAATTTTTTCATCTATAAAAGGAGAAGGATGATCTTTGCACAATGTACCTCACAGAAGGAGAGTTTTGTAAATCTCAAAATGCTAAAAAAAAATACATTGTTAATTAAGTCCCAATATAGTCCTATGCTCTATGCTCCTGGACTTGTGGAGAGAAGTGTAATAACCAGACTAGCTCTCTGGAGGATCTTAGTACCAGCCAAAGTCCTTGAGTGAGGGTAAGAAGTGAAGAGGTGGGATCCATGTGGACAGTCAAACATGAAGTCCATTTATTCCAAATTCTCTCTGCCTTATATACTCTAATACCCTTATATAACCATGGCACACTGCACATATGGGACCACAGAAACAACTTGCTATTGTGTGCAGGTGTCTCCTTGCCACTTTACTATAACTCTGCTTTAATTACAGCATAGGTAATTACAGTCACTGCCCCCTGACTTCTCAGGAGCCCTCAAGGGGAATGGGGAGCTGAACCAGACACTGTCAATTGGATTCCTTTTATTGGACTAAAGGGTCTTATACCTCACCCAGGGTTCCCCACTATCTGGGGCCCTCTACACAGAAGTATGCCATTTCTGCTAAGAATGGAGTCGTTTCTGGGTCTGTTGGTTCCTGAATAAATGGGGGCTTAGAAGGTTCTTTGATCAGGCTGATCCCCAGATTAATAGTCTACAAAGAGGGGCTTCTTACACTGGTTTGTGCCCTCTGCTAACTGTTTAGACTCACTGCTTCCAGGAAACTAAAGTCATTGTGAAGGTAAGAGAAGAGGAAAGACTGAAGCTCTCACATTGAGAGCACCTGGCAGTATCTCTTGATAATGTTTTGCTGAAGTCTCACTGCTGATAGCAGCATTGGTTAATAGTAGCAGTAATTAGTAATAGGGGCCCATCTGATGGCTGGTAGCAGAAGCTGTATAACATTCTAAACTTTACAAAAATACTCTCCCTCTCCTGCAAGAGCACTTCTACAGGGATATTACCTGGATCACTACTCTCCATTAGATTAATGTGCCATAGTAAGCCAAGTGCACCAGGTCCAGAACTATTCTCTGTCCATAGTAGGTCTTTAGAAAATACTTATTGATAAAAAGATGGAAGGAGAATAAACAAGTGTTTTATGTAATTCAAGAGTCAGTTGTATAATCAGAATTAGAAGTGGCAAGCAAGGAAGGAGATTTAGCTTGATAAAGAATTCATATGAAAAGGACTTTGGTAGCTTTCAAGGAAGCTATGAGTTTAAAATGGCAGAGGAAAATTTCTTCTTGGGCTGTCTTACAAGTAAAGGCTTTCAAATGCAAATGATGATATTCACACTATTTTCTATGCACCGCACTCATATCCCATCTGAAACATGTTGTCTTGGGCTGGTGGGAAATTTTAATGTGGACATAAATCTATACTAGGTCCAGAAGGGACAGTAGGATTTTTGAAGATCCTGGAATCTATGCCACAAAAAAAGAGTGGGAGAAAAATGAAGATGGAGGGAAAGTTAAGAACATACTAGTTGTATTGTAGTATTTTGAGGATTGTTATGTGAGAAACCGATTAGATTTATTCTCCATGATACTGGATAACTAAATTACAAAAAGAAAAATAGATAGGAGTTGAAGAATATACAGATTTGGATTCAAGATTAGGGGGAAAATTCCTAATGCTTAGAGATAATTAAAAAAAAAACTTGCAGGAGAAGAATGGTCTACTTCAATAGGTAGTGAGTTATCCATCACCAATTCTTTTCATTTGAAGCTAGATGGAAATTTGTGGGAAAGTTGGAGAAAATTTTCCTATTTGGGTTTCTGTTTGTGCTAAACAACCTGCTAAGGTCCCTTCTAGCACCTGAGAGCTTACTTATTGTATAAGGACCACTCTTATTCCAAAATGTCAATAGTTGAATATTGGACCAAATGTGTCAAATCAAGTAAAGTCAACAAGTATTATATTAAGCACCTACTCTGTGCCAGACACTATGCTAAGTTCTGGAGATACAAATAAAGGCAAAAAACAGTCCTCTTTTCTTTCTCATTTAATTTTCCTAATTTGTTTTATCTAAAGAAACAGAATAAGTAAAAAGAAAAGCAATACAAAAAAAAATGAAACAAAACAAAAGAGAACATTATCATGTGCCCAGCAGAACATAACAGAGCATTCAAAACATGTAACAACAATCACCAATTTAAGGGGGGTGGGGGGAAATATATATATATATGTTAGGAGAAATTCTTTTCATGAGTATTCATCTTTTCTTTACTTCCTTTTAAATTATTCTTTTGTTCTCTACTGCATATCTTATTTACTTTATTATTTTTCCCCTTTTCATCCCCCCTACAACTCCCAAACAGGCTATAGTTGAAAAAGGATAAATTTATATATACATATATTAGATATATACATATGCATACACATACATAAACACAGATATCTCCCTTTTATCTCCCCACCACATCTAAATAAGAAAAGGTATATTAATGTATACAGATGTAGATATATATACATATATACACACATACACATATTCTACATTCACAGATATCTTTCCTATCCCTGCTGACTCATTTATTAAATTCTGCTCCATAATTTGGCTTACAATTACTTAACCTACCCCCACACACACTCAGAGAACCCTCCCTTGTCTACTTCCTTCACCCTTTGCTTCCCTATCCATCTATTCCTCCCCTATTAATTCTTTATAAATTATGGATGGTGCTATACCCTTCATGATATATATGTAATGTTGCCTATTGAACCCATTCCCGACATGAGTAGGTTTTGAACTATGAGCCCTCTTCCCCAACTCTAATGCCTCTATGTCTATTCTTTTTCTTCACTTCATTTGTATAACATGATTACTATGTTTACCTTTACTGTAACAATCTCTCTTTTGAGCTTACCCTATTATTGATGTAAATCAAACATAATGTATGCATTTCCTATGTTTAAAAAAAAAACAACAACCAATTTGTATGTTTAAATAGTTTGTCCATATTGAGTTCCTTAAAATTGCTCTTTGATATTAGCTCTTACATGTTAAATTTTCTGTTAAGTTCAGGTTTGATTGGTAGAAAGTCCTGAAAATCAGCAAGTTCACTGAATGTTTTTTTTTTCTCATTGAAAATTATAATTTTACTAGATATGATATTTTTAGCACAGGCCTAGTTCTTTTGCTTATCTGTAGTTTCCAAGACCTGTTGTCTTTTACAGTAGCTACTAATAAGTCTTGTACAATTCTAAATGTAGCTCCAGTGTATTTGATTTTTTTTTTCTTGTTTCTTGCAAATTTTTCTCTTTGATCTGGGGATTTCAAAATGTGGCAATAATATTGCAATGTTTTCCACAAAGGATCTCTTTGAGGTGGTGAAAGGTGAATTTTTTCCTATTTCTACTGTCCTTATGTTCTATAACTCGAGGACAATTTTCTAGGATTATTTCCTGCATTATTGTATTAAGATTCTCTTTTTGGTCACAACTTTCTGGCAGTCCAATTATTTTTCTATTTCTTGGTCTCTTCTCCAGATTTGTTGTTTTTCTTATGAGATGTTTCACATTCTGTTCTAATTTCTCCTTCTTTATAATCTATTTTGTTATTTCTTGGTCTCTCATGGCTTCATGGGTTCCCCTTGCCCAATTCTAATTATCAAACAGTTATTTTCATTTTTGAGACTCTGTATCTCCTTTCATAATTGCTTAACTTTTTTCATAATCTTGTTTTTCTTGGATGATTTTAATTTTTTTCTTTAGTTTTCCCTCATGTCTCTTATTTGATTTTTGAAATTTTTTTTGAGTTCTATAAATTCTCTCTGGGCAGGGAACCATTTCACATTACTCTTTGGGGTATCTCATTTAACTCCACTTTGCATCCCCACCTCATTTCTCCTTATAGTTAACTCTTTTAGGGTGCCAAGTCCCTTTCAGGGACTTTCTTTCTCCTAGCAAAGGTCAAGTTCCTTCCATTAAAAAACTTGCCCTGTCTTTCCAACCTGGTCCTGTCTGTGCCTTTACATCTCCTCTCCTTCTAACATGCTCTCTCCTAAAATCAACATACCATCTTCATACCAACATACCTCTTTAACAATCAAACCAATAATCCTTAACAATTTTAGGTTTCCGGGCAGCTAGGTGGCGCAGTGGATAGAACACCAGCCTTGAATTGAGGAGGACCTGAATTCAAATCTGGTCTCAGATACTTAACACATCCTAGCTGTGTGACCCTGGGCAAGTCACTTAACCCCAGCCTCAGGGAAAAAAAAAAAAAAAAAAAAATTTTAGGTTTCAATATTGTAACAATAACCCCTATACAATTATCAATTTTGCAATTTTTACACATGATAGGTTATGTTATGTTTATTTGGATATCACAAAACATGGATGGGAATCTCATGTAATTTACAGTCATTTAAAATTTTAACACACATACACACTAATTAGAAAAAAAAAATTTTTAAATCAATACTTTTCTATGTGATAGTCTAACTAGATATTCCATTCAAACTATGCATTGTTTTTGCAAATCAATCTTCATTGTCCCATGTTTGTAAAATCTTTTCTTTTTTTCCTTCAAAACTTAACATTCACAATATAGTTAGCAGGTAAATAATTTCATAAAGCTTACACACATATCCAGCAGAGCTGACAAAATTTTAAAGCATAGCTCATAATTTTTACACATTACCCAATATACATTTTAGAAAGCAACATACTTCATCTAATTAGGGGATACAAACATGTGACCTCTTCAGGCAAGTTATCAGAAGTATGTTTTAACAACCTGTTGCTAAACTGAATCAAATCAAATACAGCTTTAAATTTTTAGTAGTAATGTTTCAAATTCAAACAAATTCAGAACAAATTTAGCATGTACCAGTCAATTTCATAATTTCAGATTCACAATTTCAATTTAAACATACACAGCCCCTAAATCCAATAGACTAGCCACTTAAATAAATTTTCCTAAATCCTAATTAAATGTTCTAGGAAACTAAATTACCATTTGATTATTTTTCTTAAAGAAGCTTAACAGATTTATAATTCAAGTGGAATTCCAGAAGAAGGTTGCCTCCTTGTTTCTTGACTGTTTAATTGACATCAGCTTTCTTTGTTCTCTCTTACCTTCCTGTAAAGGGCTGAAACTCTTGAGTCAATGCACTGAGGTCGGACAATCAAGCACTTGAAGCTAATTACCAATTGGACAATACGCTATAAGAATATGCTTGTAAAATGGCCCTTCCCACTATCCTGTGCTGGCCCAATCATTTGGTGTATACAGAGAATTGTGGGAGGGACTAGGAGGTGGAGAGAGACTAACCAGATTCACTCTGGATGGGAGATGAGGAGGTGAGGTTGAAGAAATGCTATGCATCCATTCCCCTTGACTTCTACCACTAAAGACCAAGAATAAAGACTTTTGTTTATCCTGACTCTGGCTGACTCTAAAGTATCCAGGGTGCTAATGCGGTCATCATACCTACCCCCCCCCCCCATTCAGAGCTGTAACCTGACCCAGAAAAGGTTTTTTCTCTTTTTTTCCCCTAACAGGCTTGTGGACCAGGCTATTTGCTGCCAGATTTTTAAAAGCAGCCAAGTGTTTTTCTGTTTTTCCCCAAATTAGTGCAAATGGGTTTCAATTAAAAGCAATAAATTAGTTTAACTCTTATTGGCATTTGTTTCATGCTATCTTTGCAATCTTGATCTGAACAATCGCCAAAATCTTCAATCATTGTTCTTAAAACATCTAATCAGCTGTTATTTTAATTTTTATTAGCTAACATTATTTCTGCAGCCCCCAGTGTGGCCAGAGCTGAGGGAGGAGGTTTAAGATAATTACAGTGTAACAATTCCTTAAAGCGACACAAAGACAAACTAGATACAGATATGGACCACACAGACAATAGAATTTTTTTTCAAATCAACAACTTTACCATATATCAACAGGTACAGACCAGGGCAGGTTCCTGACATTTCTGCTCGACAATCTCTCCCTCTCAGAAATATCCAGACTGAGCCTTTTCAGAAATAAACTAGGCTCTCAAGCTCCAGATTAAAACTGGAAAAACCAAATAGCACCTGTGCATATAAGAATTATCTTACCTTTAAACTTAAAAATACCCCACAACCAATTCTTGCCAAGTCATGTCAAGGCACCCAAGACCAAGTTGTGCCCAAAAAGGAACCCAGATTTGTGCCCAAAGGCACCCAAGATCAAGTTGTACTCAAAAGGGCACCCAGATTTGTGCCCAAAGGCACCCAAGACCAAATAGTGCTGCATGGCTTCCCACCAGCACTTCCTAGAGTTCTATGGCTGCATAGTCCAACTTTTCCTACATACCCAAATGTACTAGCACCCAGATAGAACAGAAAAATTCACCTCCGGCTGTGGGAAAACTGGGACACTGATGCATTGTTGGTGGAGTTGTGAAGGAATCCGACCATTCTGGAGAGCAATCTGGAATTATGCCCAAAAGGTTATCAAAATGTGCATACCCTTTGACCCAGCCATACTACTACTGGGCTTATACCCCAAGGAACTACTAGAGAAGGGAAAGGGTCCTGTATGTGCCAAAATGTTTGTGGCAGCCCTTTTCATAGTGGCTAGAAGCTGGAAGATGAATGGATGTCCATCAATTGGAGAATGGTTGGGTAAACTATGGTATATGAATGTTATGGAATATTATTGCTCTGTAAGAAATGACCAACAGGAGAAATACAGAGAGGCTTGGAGAGACTTACATCAACTGATGCTGAGTGAAACGAGCACAACCAGAAGATCATTATACACTTCAACAATGATACTGTACGAGGATGTATGCTGATGGAAATGGATTTCTTCAACATAGAGAAGAGCTAATCCAATTCCAATTGATTAATGATGGACAGAACCAGCTACATCCAGAAAAGGAACACTGGGAAATGAATGTAAACTGTTATTTTTACCTTCTGAATCCAATTCTTCCTGTGCAACAAAAAATTCGGTTCTACACACATATATTGTATCTAAATTATACTGTAATATATTTAACATATATAAGACTGCTTGCCATCTGGGGGAGGGGGTTGGGGGAGGAAGGGAAAAAATCTGAATAGAAGTAAGTGCAAGGGATAATGTTGTAAAAAATTACCCATGCATATGTACTGTCAAAAAATGTTATAATTATAAAATAAAATTTAAAAAAATTTAAAAAAAAAAAAAAAAAAAAAAAGAAAAATTCACCTCCAACAGGTTTCAGACCAAGTTCTCCATTGTAGCTGAATAGGAGTCTGTAGGTGGTGAGTCTCTATTGCAGCTGGACCTAATCTCTCCTGGGGTCCTGGAATGTCTCAGGGGCCCCTTCCCATAAGGGAGTCCAGAATCAGCTGTCCCAAAGCTCCCCACAGAGGGCCACTGTTATCTGATCTCAGTCCCTTTGAATCTCACTGGGGCCTCCAAATTTGTGGTACTAGACAAAATGAGGCAAGTAGAGACTGGTTTAATTTTAAAGTGGAGAGTTTAATAAGCCAGCTAACAACATGGGAATATGTTTCCAAAGCAAGAGGTCCAGAGGAATTAAGACAGAGTTTATATAGGGTTTTAGCCAACTAGGGTTTGCAAGCAGAATACAGAAGCTGAGACTGCAATTAGCCTAACACTTCATACCTGTTACATTTACTTCCAAGAGAGGGGAGACAGGAGGTAACTTGGCACTAACAACCTGGGAATTTGTAACTAAGGACCTGTCAGAGAGGGGACGATTTTGACTGGATATAAATTCTCACTTTGTTATATAATGAGAAAATCTTTCTCAACTAAGGGAATAATGGGAATCTAACCCACTGTGATTAAGAAAGAGACAGAAAGAGAATTCAAAAGGAAAAAGGCTGTCAAATAATGCAGGATTAAAGGATAATGACCAATGGGGGAAACCACTGCACTGGGGAGGGATGTGTAAGAAAATTTTCAATAGATAAGATGGCCAGATTTCAAGGAGTAAGTCCGATGGTGTGGTACACTGATTGATAAGTTTTGATACCTTATACTCCACAAATATTTCTCTTTACTATCTCTATTTTTATATTACTTATAAACTGTTAAATGTTGAAAAGAACTTTGCATGGCATTTAGTTGAGAGCCCTTCATTTTATACATGTAAAAATTAAGGCCTTTAAAGATGGAGTCACTTATCAAATGTCAGACAGCTTATATGAAGGAGAGCTGGGACTGAACTCCCAGCATTCCAACGTTAAACCCAAAACTTCTACCAGAGCATTATGATAGCATAAATTCTACCAGAATAAGCTGTGTTATCTTTCATTCTCCTTCCCCTTCTCTTCACATTGGCCCTTTTCCCCCCAATTATGACTCAGGTCTTCATGTATCACCCATAGTTGTCTCTTGTCCCCATAGTGAACTGTAAGAATAAGAAGGGATAGTGAGTCCTGGGATGGAACGTGTGTCAGACTTCTGAGCCTATAGTTTCCTATAGGAACCCTTCAGGAATATACAATGTTCTAGAACATGATGTGAGCATCCCATCCTTCAGTTCTTGAACAAAGTTAAGTTACTCAACTGCACAGTAAAAACAGTATCCACAAGCATTTCCCCCAATACCAGAGAACACTCTTCCACAAACATACCCAGCATCCAGAAAAGGAAAATATTGGTCACCAACTCAAAGCACAACCATGATTTGGTAGGTCATTCAATACCTGTTCTGGGTCCTCACCAACATGGCTGATATGGACTGGCTTGAATACTGGACTTTTCTAAGAGGGCTCTGTCCTTCGCCCTAGACAACCTCAAAATTTTGTTGGTCACTGTAAGACCTGCCCCCTTGACTATAATTCTATGACTGAATAACATGGAAAAGAAGCCCTGGTTCTCAGATTTGGCTTTGATAACTGGCAGGTGCAGCTCAGATGTTTAAAGACCCAAAAAATGTCAATGTTTCACCAATTTAGTCCAGAGTTGTCAAAACACTAGAAGAAAGATTAGAGTCCAAGTGTTACTTCAAATATTACTATCTAGCTGACTCTGTTACAATTTCCTTTTCTTCTTTTGATTGCAATTTTCTGATCTATAAAATGACAATGATGATCTTTGTACTACCTCACAGAAGAAGAATTTTGTTAACCTCAAAATATTAAAGGAAGACACATTATTAAGTTCCAGCATAGCCCCATGCTCCTGGACTTGTGGAGAGGAAAAGTATGTTGTTTCTGCTAAGAATGGAGTATTTTGCTAGGTCTAATGGTTCTGGAATAAATGGGGATGGGAGAAGATTGATCTTCAGATTGACAGTCAATAAACCCAGTCTTTTTGCACCTGTTTGTGCCCTCTGCTAACGTTTTAGACTCACTGCTTCCTAGAAACTGAAGTCATTGTGAAGGCAAGAGAAAAGGGGAGACTGAAGCTCTCAGATTGAGAGCTATTGGGGGAGTCTACAGCAAATGGCAGTATCTCTTGATAATGTCTTGCTCAAGTCTCACTGGTGGTGGCAACATTGGTTAATAGTGGCAGTAATCAGTAAAGGGGACACGTCTGATGGCAGGTAGCAGAACCTGAAGATGTATAGCATTCTAAACTCTGCAAAAATACTCTTCCTCCCCTGCAAGAGCACTTCTACAGAGATTACCTGGATCACTACTCTCCACCAGATTAATGGGCTATACTAACCCACCGACTAAGGCTGAGTCCATTAGCCCAGGGTCAGAACCATTCTCTGTCCACAGTAGGTCCTTAGAAAATACTTATTGATTAAAAAAATGGAAGGAGAATAAAGAACTATTTTCTATGCAAATACATGTACACATGATTGATTAACCGGGCTATGTGAACTGGAAAAAATAATAGTCTAGGAGTAAGGAGATTTTAGTTTTACTCTTCATCCTTTTAATGACGCCACTATGACCTTTTAAAGTAAGCCATACTCTACAGTATTTTTGTAAGCTTCCAATGAAGTGATCAAAACATGAATAAACACTTCCAAGAAAAGAAACACAAACTAACAACTAGATGGGGAAAATGCTCCCAAATATTAAATATAAAGAAAATGTGGAATAAAACTCTGAGATATTATTTCAGATACATCAAATTAGCATTGATGGTAAAAGATGAAAATACTCAATATTTTAAAAAAAACTTTATAAGACAATCACATTGATGTACTGGGAGTCCAATTAGGAAATGGCCCAACTACTCTGGAAAGTAAGTTGTAAATATACAATCAATGTTACTGCACTCTTTCTACTGTTTGACAAAGAAATTTTTCAATAAAGATAATATACCATGAAAATCAAAGGCAGAAAAGAGAATGTTGAAGATAATAAAATATTCACAGGCTCACTTTTTGTGGTGACAAAAAAATGGAACTAAAACATATGCTCTTTGGAAACTCTGAACAAATGGTGGTTTATGAATGAAATATGATTGCACTCTTCAGAACTACAAATGTAATAGATTAAAAAAGAAAGACAGAAACATAGAATGTCTCATAACTGATGCTGAATAAAGAAGGCAGGTCCAGGAAAAAACAGACATTATTATCATGATGTAAATGAAAACAATAAAACCAAGCAAATTCATATAAAAAATGGCCAATACTGGTTTCAGATGTCTAATGTCCAATCACATCTCCACATTTTATAAGAACTTCTAAATAATGCCTGTTAACAATTGGGGGATGATTCATATTCTTATAAATTTGACAGTTCTTTAAATATGTGAGATATGAAGCCTTTTAGATAAAATTTTTCTCAAACAAACTCTTTAAATAAATTTTTTCAGATTTTCTGCTCTCCTAATTTTGATTATACCATTTTCATTTGTACAAAACATTTTGAATATTATGGATCCAGAGATGCCCAAGAGTCAAATCCATAACATGTTAATTCTACAATATTGATAAACACAACTTTTGAGGAAAAATCTCAGTTACAAGTTCTAAAAGAATATCTGGAAAAAATGAAGCAAGAAATAAAAAATGAAATAAGAACTCTGGAGGAAAAAATAAATTCAAGGGAGAGTAATTCACTTGAAACTGAAGGTGTTAAGCCTATCCAAGTAGATGAATTCCCTAAAAATTTAAGTGGAATAAGCAGAAATTCATAAAGCAAGATAAAAGGTTGGACCAAAATCAAAAGGTAATCAAAATAGAAAGAAATATATAAATATACAACAAAAATAAAAAATACTTTTCTAGAAAACAGTTCATAGAAAAATAATCTCAGAATCATTAAATTTCCTGAAAATTACAATAGTTTTAAAAGTCATACTTACAAATTTTCAAGAAATCCTGAGTGAAAACTGTCCACCAGAAGGCAAAGTAAAATAAAGAAGAGCTTCTACTCCCTTTCTGAAAGAAGCCCCAAAATGAGAACTCCCAGGGATATGGGGGCCAAAATCCACAGCTTCCAAGTCAAAGAAAAGGTACTGCAAGCAGCCACAAAGAAATAGTTCCAGTAATCAAGGAACTTCAAAAGCTTGTCTGTCACCACTATAATAGACTCAAGAAGTATTGGAATTATTTATTCCAAAACACTAAAGGAAAAGCTTAAAACCAAGAATGACTAATGACAGGATTATAATTTAAAATTCAAATGACTCAGTTTATGATATTGCTGAAGAAAATCAGAACTGAATAAAAAACTTTGAAATGTAAACACAGGAGCCAACAGTCACTTAAGACACTTTTGAGAATGTGTTTGAGAAAGTGTTTGAGAATGGCAAGAATGAGGTGGAGTGGCTAGATGGTACAGTGGATAGACCACTGGCATTACAGTTCTGAAGGCTCATCTTCCTGAGTGTATATTTAACCTTAGATATTTACTATGTGAGTCTGGGCAAATCACTTAGCTCAGTTTCCTCATCTGTAAAATGAGCTGGAGAAAGAAATGTGATATGGGAGCCACCTGTCAGTGGCTGCCAGAGATCCAACTCAATCCAACAGAATGGATCTTTTCATGTGAGATATAGGGAGATACTAAGGAGATTAAAAGGCCATGGCGTTGTCTGACCTCTCTCCTCTTCCCTCTTGCCTCCAATTTCTTTCATTCCCATTCCACAAGCAACACCTGTGTCAGTAAAGGCTGCTTTGCAACTCCTTCAGATGTTATGATTCACAGCTGTGGAGGTTCCAGGAGAATTGACCTGCCCCTTCACCTATGCATGGTCCTTAACACTTACCAGTATCTTTTCCATGAAAATGCCCAAATAGGGTAAAAAAAAATGAGACAAAACAAAACAAAAAAACAAACAAAAAAAAAAGAAGTTTTTCTTTCTTATGAACTCTAATGTTTTTAATTTCATAAAAAACAACTTTAATCATTTTTAAGTGATGAGTTCCAAATTCTTTTCCACTCTTTTTCCCCTCACCACTCATTGAAAAGGCAAAAGATTTGATAAAGGTTTTACATGTGCAGTCAAATAAAACATATTTCAATATTAGTCCTGTTGTTAAAGAACACACAGACAAAAAATAGTAAACTTCAATTTGTGTTCAAATTCCATCACTTAATGAGCAGAACCAGGAGATCACTATACACTTCAACAATGTATGAGGATGCATTCTGATGGAAGTGGATATCTTCAACATAAAGAAGATCCAACTCACTTCCAGCTGATCAATGATGGACAGAAATAACTACACCCAGAGAAGGAACACTGGGAAGTAAATGTAAATTGTTTGTACTACTGTCCTTGTACCCGGGTTACTTATACCTTCCGAATCCAATTCTTACAGTGCAATAAGAAAATTGGATTTACACACATATATTGTATATAGGTTATACTGTAACACATTTAATATGTATGGGATTGCCTGTCATCTAGGGGAGGGAATAGACAGAGGGAGGGGAAATTTTGGAAAAATAAATACAAGGAATAATGTTGTAAAAAAAATTACTCATGTATATGTACTGTCAAAAAATTATAATTATGAAATTAATTTTTTAAAAATTCCATCACTTTTTTCTCTTAGATGTGAATAGCATTTTTCATGATAGGTCCCTCAGAATTGTCTTGGTTCTTTGTATTGCTGAAACAAGGCTAAATCATTCACATTTGATCATCATACAATATTGCTGTTAGTATGTAGGATGTTCTCCTGGTCTTGCTCATTTCATTTGCATCAGCTTATATAAATCTTTCCAGGATTTTCTGAAAGCATCCTTGCTCATCAACTCTTATGTATTCTATCATACATAAAAATTAGGAAGATGAGAATATCTGAATTAGAATTAATTCAAATAAATTGTTTGGTTTAATAATTAATTAATTTAAACTAGAATGTATGAGACTATTTAGCCTGTAGAAAAAAAATTGGAGGAAACAGAAGAGCTCTTTTTCAATATCAGAATGGCTGTCATATGGAAAAGGATTTGGATTTGTTGTCCTTAGTCCCATATAGGAATGATTTACTGAAATAAAAGAGGAAAAAAATAGAAGAAAAAATATCCTAACCCTTAGAATCATGCAGAAGGGTAATATCCTTCATCAGTAGGAAGTGAGTTCCCCATTACCAGGTAATTAAGCTGAAAATGGATGAGGATTTAGGACCAATTCTAAAATAGACTCAGGTGTGGCTTGGATGAAATGATGTCAGATATCCTTCCAACTCTAGAACCTACAATTTTAACAAATTACCAATGTTTTTACAAACTACCAGTTCAATGTTGTACTCTTATATGTTCCTAGTCAATCAGAAAAAATTGAGACTTCATTGAAACCCAGCAACTTGACTAATCACAAAATAACTCCCACCATGAACTATAGAACAGAATTTCTTGGCACTCACTTCTCTGTTTTGTAAAGACTCATTAAAAAGTATCCTTTCTTGGGTCCCCTGTGTGTGTGAAATCCTAACGACCTGCCTATCAGACCTACGCCCAGTCCCAGCTCTGCCCATTGGCCCTCTGGGAATGCTACCTCCATCCTCTAATTGCCTGGTGGCCTTGCTCATATCATGGGACTCTGTTCTGTGGAGTCCTCCTGCCCTGGCTCAGAAGAACTGAACAGAAGAAGGGCTAGCAGCTTCCTACCAGTCTGGGAACACTACCAGTGTGCCAGCCAACTGTGAGTAGTTTCCATGGCTGGGATCCTTGGAAATTATTATCTGAATGATTGAAAGGCTTGTTTAAATTTTCTGAAATATAGAGAGAGTTATAGGTATATGTGTATCCATATATATATAATTTCCATGCAAATATACATGTATATTTATATACACATGTATGTATATATTTGTATTTATATATATATAATATGTATATTATATATATACAATATATAATATTGTAATAATATATATATATACAATATATAATATATATATATATATTGTTGTTATTCAGTCACTCCCAACTCTTCATCATCCTGTTTAAGATTTTCTGGCAAAAATACTGGAGTGATTGGTCATTTCCTTCTCCAGCTCATTTTAAAGATGAGGAAACTGAAGAAAACAGAGTGAGGTGATTTGTCCAGAGTCATTCAGGCCACAATAGAATTCGGTCTCCTTGACTCCTAGGTAGTGCAATAGATAGAGTGCCAGACCTGGAGTCAAAAAGACTTCTCTTCATCATTTAACTCTGTTTGCCTCAGTTTCCTCATCTGTTAAATGAGCTGAAGAAGGAAATGGAAAAGCTCACTTCCAGTTGATCAATGATGGACAGAAACAACTACACCCAGAGAAGGAACACTGGGAAGTGACTGTAAATTGTTAGCATTACTGTCTATCTACCCAGGTTACTTATACCTTTGGAATCTAATACTTAACGTGCAACAAGAAAATGGTATTTACACACATATATTGTATCTAGGTTATATTGTAACACATGTAAAATGTATGGGATTGCCTGTCATCAAGGGGAAGGAGTAGAGGGAGGGAGGGGATAATTTGGAAAAATGAATACAAGGGATAATGTTACAAAAAAATTACTCATGCATATGTACTGTCAAAAAATTATAAATAAAATTTTAAAAAAGAAGGAAATGGAAAATGATTCCAGTATCTTTGCCAAGAAAATCCCGAATGAGAACATGAGGAGTTGACTACAATTGGAAGCAACTGAAGAACCTCGGCTCAGAGCTCTAACCATTAAGCAATCTAGCTGCCTCATGTATACACATGGATACATGCAAACATATACACACACATGCATATTCAATGTTCAATATTTCAAGTATCACTAATTTCAGTGGCTATGCCTTCCATGGAAATGATCATCCCTCTATGAATTAACAAATGGTTTCTGAATGTTGTTAAGGCCATAAAATGAATTACTAAAAGCCAAGATGGAGATAAACTTCCACAAGCTTAGCCTGGCTGGTCAAGAAGGGGGGCAGACAAGCAGGGGAATCATAGACACAGTCTATCAAGAAGATCTTATTAGAATCCATTCTACTTGGAGGGATGGACAAGGTATTGTACTTTAGGGATATAATATGAATGAACCTAGTTAGAGAATATTGAACCCATGAGGAGAAGAGCCTTGAGCTTTACACCTTTTAGCCCTGATCCAGCCAGCTAAAAGTTTGAATTTGTACTAATGTGTCTTATGGCATAAAACAAATTAATTTAAACTAGAATGTATGAGACTCTTTAGCCTGTAGAAAAAAAAAATTCTGTAGCTGGTCAGGAAAGAATACAGTCTCCTCCACATTCTTCCAGAGAAGGCTTCATTAGACATGTTTATATGAATCTCATCTCCAACATATAGTCTGGAAATAAGGCTCAGGGAAAGGAATAGTAGATCAAGGTAACAAAATTTCTGACTAGTCTTGGGTTACTCATTAAGAAGCTATTTAACCTTTGAGCAAAAGGTTGTCATTTCTTGATGCTGGCTGAAAAAAAAATGTTTCTAAGTTTCCTCATTTGTAAAAACAAGAGTATATCAAAATTTATTCTAATCTCCTTTATGAAGTGGTTACAAAGGTGGAATAAAATCACAAATGCAAAATCATTGTGAAAATGTTTAAATGTCACCTAAATGTGAAAGATAGAAGAGGAGGATGAAAGAAGGGCAAGGAAAAGATATGGAAGGAGAGGGTAATGGCAAAAATATCACTTATTATGACAAAGATGAAGAGGTGATAGAAAGGATAGAAGAAAGAACAAGAAGGAGTGAGAAAAGGAAGAAGAGGAAAATGAGAAAAAGGAAGGAAAAAAAGAGAAAAAGGAAATAATAGGAAGAAGATAGAGGAAATGAGAACAAAAATAACCAACTACAATAGGGGATTAGAGTATCGTGGGAATAGAAAGGTTGAATGATTTTGTCCAGCATCAAACACAAACTAATAAATGGAACTCTATCCACCCCTAGTTTGGATATAAAATTCTATCTATTGAGTGTCAAGAGCCCACTAATATCACACAAAGACACTGTCAGATACAATACAGGTTTGATACAGAGGAAAGGTCATGTAAAGCAATGGAATAGTTTCATAATTGTAAGAAATGGGGTCCTCAGTATTCTGGGGACCTCTGGTGGTCTGCAAAGCATCCAGCTGCTACAGAGATGAAGACAAAAGAGCAGGGATAGTTTGCTCTTGGTAGCTGTGGAAAACTTTCAGCAGAATTTCCATGATTCTATACTAACAACTCGAGGAAAATGCCTTCAGATCTCTATAGGGTTTAGACATAACTGAGAAAGTCAAGTCACTAACTTGCCCCATGTTTGGGGCTCTAGGCAATTAGTAAATACCTATTGAATTGAATTAAATAATATCCTACTATTTGAACATACAAGCAAGAGGAAGAAAAAAATTACAAAAAGCCTGAGGAAGAAGAGACTTTCAGAGCTCCCTTATCAATCCTTAGTTTTATTTCCTTTTTATTCCCAATTCTTCTTGAAAGCAAAGCCTTCATCCTGTAGTTTAATCCTAATTTTCTCCAAGTTCCTTCAAATGAAAATACAAAGTACCATCAGCCAGAAAGACTGGAAAGGGCTAGGGGCACTATCCTCAAGGAGAATGTGCCTTTTGTACCTGAGTGTATTGTAATGACAGCTTCCCTGCCTCGGTTTCCCTGAATTATTATGTTCTGAGTGGAATTGTTGTGGTCACCCCAACTTTCCTTGCCCCATTGGAACTGAGAGAACTGGGTCCTCAAAGTTCTGGCCACTCTCCCATTCCAGTATGTCATAAAACTCCAGGGGTTTATCTCAAATGCTTGGGTATTGCTCATTATCTCTTGCCCTTGATTATCATTATCTTTATTATTATTATTATTATTATTATTATTATTACTCATTATCTCTTGCCTTGTCTCCTGTTCCTGAACTTCTTGACCCCCAACCTGTCAGAACTAAGTTTCCTGAAATTATGGCTTGTCCACTAACCCAGTGTTCTGCCCTGTAATTAAGTCCTAAACCAACCTCTGACTGTTAATTCTGGGAAAATTACAAATCCTCTTTGTGGCAAGCAAAGCCCTTTCCAATCTGGTAAACCCTGCAGGGCACCTAGGTGGTCCATTTAAAAAAAAAAAACCCTGCCTGGGAGTCTGGAAGACCTAAACTCAAATTCAGATACTTTACTAGCTGTGTGACCCTGGTCAAGTCATTTTATCCTGTTTGCTTCAGCTCTTCATCTGTAAAATAAACTTTTCAATTAGGGAGAGGGGGCAAGATGAGGGAGAGAAGAAGGGAGAGTATCTGAAACTTAAAGTTTTAAATGCAACTTCCTTCAGGAAAGTTCTGTAGCACGAGTGCCTAGTAAAGTGCTTGACACACTCTAGGAACTTAATAATATAATTGTGGAATGAATATTCCCAAATAATTTAAATTAATAAAATGTCATGGTTCAATTAAAGTACCGTCTGCTTTCTGCATGTGCAATGCACTCTGCTTCCTTTGTCTTAGCCCAAGTTGTTCCAAATGCTTAGAATAAACTACTTCTACCTCTTCAACTGTGGATTCTTCCTCCTTTAAAGTAATTGAGATGTTATTGAGATGAAACTGGTGGCAAGGTCAGAGGAAGAAAGGGGATCAAACTATAAGAAAGCATGTAAAGGTTAAGTTGAGAGAATTTAGCAAAAGAAACATTTCTAGGAGTGAGAACGTGAGATGTTGACAATTCCTACCTTGAACATTTCAGTGACTGGGACAATAGTAGCACCCTCAGTGGTAATAAGGGAGTTAAGAAGAGGAGAAGGTTTGGGGGGGAATAAGGAGTACTGTGTTGGACATATTGAATTTAAGATGCCTATGGCTCATCTAGTTTGAGATTTCAGTAGGCACTTGGAGATGTAAGATAAAGATTAGCATAGATGTGAGGATTAGATAAATAAATCTTCAGAAAAAGGATCATTGGATTCCTGAGAGATGATGAAATCCCCAAGAGCTGTAGTCTAGAGCAGGGCTTTTCTAATTTTTCCCACTTACAATCCCTTTGCAACTGAGAAATTTTTATGTAAATACTGGGTATATAGGTTTGTAAAAGAGGTATCTCCATCAAACATTTACTGATGATAAATCATAATTTTTTAAGTCCCACATTCAATTATGAGACTCTATATGGGGCCATGAATCAGTTTAAGAAGCCCTGGTCCAGAGAAAGAACAAAATAGGATCCAATTGACAGCCTCAAGGACACCCATGATCAGTGGCCAATATCCAGACAAAGATCTAGCAAAGGGGAATGAGAAGCATCAGTCAAGTAGGAGGAGAATCAGAAGAGAGCAGCATCATAAAAGCCACTAACAAGAAGATAAGTAATTGGCAGTATCCAGGGATACAAAGAAGTTAGAAAAAATGGGGAATATAAAAGCCATTCGGTTTGGTAATAAAGAGATCATTGGTAAGTTTGAAAAGAGTCGAGTGATAAGTTGGAAGCCAGACCTTAGAGAAGATAACATGAGGAAAACAAGTGAAGAACCTTCTTGTAAACTGTCTTTTCAACATGTTTAGCCCAAAAAAAGGAGGAAAAAATACAGGATGACATAGAGCAGAGATGGCTGGAGCAATTCTGAGAATGGGAGAAACATGTATATAATAACTATACTGGGAGATCTTCTTATGTTTATATGCATTAGGGAAGTAGCCAGTGCAGGGAGAGAGAGAAAATAAGTGAAAGTGGGGATGATATTGTTGGGGGAGTTGTCAACTGATCCAACCATTCTGGAGAGCAATTTGGAACTATGCCCAAAAGACTAGAGTGCATGCCCTTTGATCCAGCAGGGTCTCTACAGGGTCTGTATCACAAAGAGATCAGAGAAAAAGAGAAAAAGCCCCACATGTGCAAATATATTTGTAGCAACCCTTTTTATAGTGGCAAAGAAATGGATTACCATCAGTTGGGGAAGGGCTGAATAAGTTGTGGTATAAAATAATACAGAATGTTATTGAACGTTATTGTTCTATAAGAAATGACGAGCAAGATGATTTCAGAAAAGCCTGGAAAGACGGGCATGAACTGATGCTAAGTGAAATGAGAAGAACCAGTAGAACTTTGTACACAGCAACAATAAGATTATGTGATGATCAATTGTGATGGATTTGGTTCTTTTCAACAACGAGATGATTCAACACCATTCCAATAGACTTTTGATGGAAAGAGCCATCCATATTCAGAGAGAGGACTATGGAGACAGAATGTGGATCACAGAATACTATTTTCACCTTTGGTTTTGTTTATTTTTATATGATTTTTCTAGTGCAGTATGATATATGAAATAGGTTTAGAAAAATGGCACATGTTTTATCTATATTGGATTACTTGCAGTCTAGGGGAGGTGAGTAGGGGGAAGGGAGGGAGAAATAATTGGAACACAAGGTTTTTCAGGGGTAAAGATTGAAAACTATCTTTTGATATTTTTCAAAATAAAAATTTATCAATTTTTTAAAGTGAGACTTGGGATGAAAGAATGGACAATTTTCTGAATAAGGGATGCTAGAATGGGATTACTTGTGCATGTGAAATGGTTGGCCTTATCAGGGGGAAGGACCCCTTCATTATATGAAAAGAGAATTAAGAAGGCATGAGAGTGATGTGAGATGAGGAAGAGGAAAGAGAGAGCTCTTGGTAAATGTCATAATTTTTAAAAATTAACATGGGGCAAGGTTCTCAATTGAGAACGTAGAAAAAAGAAGAACTATGAGAGGATATATTAAAAGGTTTGGAGAACTGATATGGCAGTAGGACAGTGAATCAATCCATTAGAAAAGTTTTTTAAAAGGATGTTTCACTATCATGAGAATCCAGTTCAGATTGTTTCATATAAATTGATAATGGGTCCAACCACTATTTTTATGATTTAGTCTAGCTTCATTCAGCAGTATATGAGTAGAAGTGAGTATAATTAAAGATGATGAGATGATGAGTGTAATTAAAGGAGGGGGATATCTGAATAAATTGTATATTGCTTATTATTTAATTCTTTTTCCCCCAAGGTGGTCAAGGAAAAGGAAACATGAGCTGATGGAACTGGAGAATCGCACCAGGGTGAAGGAATTTGTTCTTGTGGGGCTCACTCAATCTCCAAAGTTGAGCATTGTCTTGTTTCTTTTCTTACTCTTGGTGTACATAACAACTCTACTGGGAAATCTCTTTATCATGATCACTGTGACTTTTGAGTCTCGCCTCCACACACCTATGTACTTCCTGCTCCGAAATTTATCCATTGGGGATATCTGCTTCTCGTCCATCACTGCTCCAAAGGTTTTGTTAGATCTTTTAGCTGAAAGAAAGACCATCTCTTTCAATGGCTGCTTTATGCAAATGTTTTTCTTCCACTTCCTTGGAGGGGTGGATGTTTTTTCTCTATCTGTAATGGCTTTTGATCGTTATTTGGCTATTTCAAAGCCCCTTCACTATGTGACCCTCATGAGTAAAGGAAGGTGTCTTGGGCTCATAGTGGCCTCCTGGGTGGGGGGCTTCATACACTCCATTGTACAGATCTGTCTGTTGCTCCCACTCCCCTTCTCTGGGCCCAATATCATTGACAGTTTCTACTGTGATGTCCCCCAAATCCTCAAACTTGCCTGCATTGATACTTTTGCTCTGGAGCTCTTAATGATCTCCAACAATGGTCTCCTCACCACTCTTTGGTTCTTTCTACTCCTTGTGTCCTACACAGTCATCATGGTGATGTTGAGGTCTCATACAGGGGAGGGCAGGAGGAAAGCCATCTCTACCTGCTCATCCCACATCACTGTGGTCACCCTGCATTTTGTGCCTTGTATCTATGTATATGCAAGGCCTTTCACTGCCCTTCCCTCTGATCGAGTCATCTCTGTCACCTTCACTGTTATCTCCCCTCTCTTGAATCCCCTGATTTACACACTGAGAAACCAGGAGATGAAGTCAGCCATGAGAAGATTACACAGAAGACTTGTACCTTCTGCAAAGGAATTGGCTTTGGGCTAACAGGGAAATGGAAAAGGCTGGCTTCAACTTTATGCACATTATTTGCATAGGACAGATATTCCAGGAGGTACATCTTTGTAAACATCTGCACCTTGGGTATAGTGATGGGAGTTACCCTAAGTAACCAGTGAAGGCAAAGAATTTGGATTATTCCAGACCCAGAAAAAGCAAGATACATAATAAGATGCACAGACACACTAGACCTGCCTCCATTCAAAAAATATCTGTATTAAAGATTCCACATTAAAAATGGAAAAGGCAATGGCCTGAGAACCAGGAGACATGAACCTACCACCAGCTCCCTGAGTGACCTAATCCAAATGATGCAACCTCTCTGCATGTTATAACCATAGGGACTGGAGGAAGTGTTCTAAGGTCCCTTCTAACTAATATTCTTTGGTATCAAGTCCATTCAGGCTTTCATTTATGTAATGGGGACTTAAGCAGAAGAGCTTCTGATTTATTTGAGGATGCTGACAATCACCTTGAAGTCAGCCAGTCACAGAAGGAACCAACCAAGAAGTTCCTTGTGTCTCTCCAATGGGAGGGGATGGAGGGAGTTGTCTACTTTCCCAGAAAGTTTCCTTTTCAACCAAAGGCCACACCCTATAATTTTACTATTTATGCAGCAAGTCACTCAACCTCAACTGGCTTCAATTCCTCATTTTAAAGCAAAGGAATTAGAAAAGATACCCTTCAAGGTCTCATCCATTTCCAAGTCTCTTATGATCCTATATGCTGCATTCTAAGGTTCCTTCCACCTGTTACATTCTATAAGTCTTTTGGCTGCTGACTCGAACATTCTATGTTCTAAAATTACTCCAAGATCTAGAATTCAGCAGTCCATGTTCTCTTCCAATTCTAACTTTCCACATTTCAAGGTTTGTCTGCATTCACCCAGAACCATAGGATCACAGACTTGGAGATGAAAGTTTCCAACTCACTTCTGAAATGAGAAGCTTGAAGCCCAGAAGGTTAAGGTTGACTTGGGTAAATCAGGATTAGACCCCAGTATCTCTGTGAGATTCCAACTTTAAAGTTCTAGATGTATGAGAACTAGTGTAAGGGTGCTCCTAGACTGATATTCTACATTCAAAGATTCCCTTTTAAACTCTGATGTTCTCCATTCTGTTTTCTATGTTCTCTTTCATCTCCGACATTCTATGATTCTGCCATTTTTGATCTTTGTTCCACTCTCTAGCATTAGCATTTTGATTGGATATAAATTCTCACTTTATTACATAATGAGAAAATCTTTCTCAACTCATGGAATAATGGGAACCTAGCCCACTGTGATTAAGAAAGAAACAGAAAGAATTCAAAAGGAAAAAGGCTGTCAAATATTGCAGGATTTAAGGATAATGACCAATGGGGAAAACCACTGCAATGGGGAGGGATATGTAAGAAAAATTTTAATAGATAAGATGGCCCAGATTGCAAGGAATAAGTGAAATGGTGTGGTACACTGAATGATAAGTTTTGGGAGCTTATACACTATTATACTTATACTTTGGGAGCTTATACTCTGTTCTTACTAGGTGCTAAGTCCGTACTTAACAATTCTGTAGCTCAGAGTTCATACCTTTAAAAGGAGTTTACACCTTTAAGCTTCTGGAAAGGAGTTTACACCTTTAAAAGGAGCAAGTTGATTGGTTGTAAGTAGTTCCCACAAGCCCCTGGAGTATCCACAAGCCCATTCTCTGGGAGGATAAAAGGGGAAGGCAGTCTGGAAAGAGTCAGTCTGGTGAAGGTCAAGAAGAAGACTTCCCACACTCTTGGAGCAAAGTCTGATTCCCACACTCTAGGAGATTCAGAGTCAAGATTTCATTCTCTCTACCTTTCCTCTGGCTGGAGGCTCTAGAAGCCTCCCAAAAAACCTGCTCCTGGAGAAGGATTATAATTGAGAGACTACAGGACATTACATTTTGGCGCCCAAAGTGGGGTGATCGGCGTGCCTCTGAGGGGAGGGGGAAGGACCTGGCAGTGGAGAGGAGCAGGCATGTGCAGTCGCATTTATGTGGGTCAAGTGGCTGTGGCAGCTGCAGTGGTCACACTGGCTGGCGGGTAAGAGGGGAGTCCGGTCAGCGGTATCCAGCATGGGAGCCAAGGTGCCATCATGGTCAAGAAGTGGAAAGGCCTTGTTGTTATCGACTCGGACATGGAGGACAGCAGCAGTGACGAGAACCTGGAGCTCTTGTCCCTAGCCAAACGGAAACGCAGTGACTCCGAGCAGAAAGAACAACCTGTTAGTCAGCCTGCAGCTTCTTCAGACTCTGAAACATCAGACAGTGATGATGAGTAGACAGTTGGAAGTTCAAAAAATGAGAAAAAAGGAAAAACTGGGAAGATAGAGAAGAAGGGAACCATGAAAAAACAGACAAACAAAACTGCTTCCTCAGGTAGCTCTGACAAAGACAGCTCAGCTGAGAGTTCAGCCCCTGAAGAAGTGAAGTGTCTGACTCTGACAGTAACAGTTCCTCCTCCAGCTCAGATTCAGATTCTTCTTCTGAGAATGAGGAATTCCATCATGGATATGGAGAAGACCTCATGGGAGATGAAGATAGGACCTGTTTAGAACAAATGACAGAGAAGGAGAGAGAACAGGAACTGTTTAACAGAATAGAAAAGAGAGAGGTACTGAAGAGGTTTGAAATTAAGAAGAAATTAAAAACAGCCAAGAAGAAAGAGAAAACAAGAAGAAGAACAAGAGGAAAAAAAAAACCCTTTCACAGATTCAAGAGTCCCAGGTCACGTTCCATAATAAGGAGCGGCGTTCCAAGCGGGATGAAAAACTAGACAAAAAAATCTCAGGCCATGGAAGAACTGAAAGCAGAGAGAGAAAAACAGAAGAATAGAACAGTTGAGCTACTTGCCAAAAAAAACAACCATTAAAAACAAGTGAAATTTACTCTGATGATGAAGAGGAAGAGGAGGACGATAAATCTAGTGAGAAGACAGATTGTTCATCTATGATGACATCAGCTGATGAAGAAGAGAAAAAAGAAGAGGTTCCTCCAAAATCACAGCCAGTTTCTCTGCCTGAAGAGTGAACCGAGTGCGGTTATCTCAGCACAAGCTGGAACAGTGGTGTCACATGCCTTTCTTTGCTAAGACGGTCACAGGATGTTTTGTACGAATTGGCATTGGGAACCACAACAGTAAACCTGTCTATCTGGTTGCTGAAATCACTGGTGTGGTAGAAACAGCCAAGGTTTATCAGTTGGGTGGCACTAGGACAAATAAAGGATTGCAATTGAGGCATGGCAATGACCAGGGAGTATTCCACTTGGAGTTTGTCTCAAACCAAGAGCTCACAGAAAGTGAATTTATGAAATGAAAAGAAGTGATGTTTTCTGCTGGCCTGCAGCTACCTACCTTGGATGAAATCAACAAGAAGGAAGTATCCATTAAAGAAGCTTTGAATTATAAATTCAATGATCAGGATATCGAAGAGATTATAAAAGAGAAAGAGAGATTCAGAAAAGCTCCACCCAACTATGCCATGAAAAAAAAAAATGCAGCTTCTGAAGGAGAAGGCCATGGCAGAAGATTTGGGAGACCAAGACAAGGCTAAAGGGCAGAGGCCCTAAATTAGCAACGAACAAAGAATATTTCTGCCATCAGTTACATCAACTAACGAAATCGGGAATGGAACATTGTTGAGTCTGACAAAGCCCCTGTGGCTGAAAGTCACAACCTGAAAAATCAACAGATAGACCCCTTCACTAGGCGGCAGTGCAAACCAACTATTGTCTCCAATTCCAGAGACCCTGCTGTTCAAGCTGCCCTCCTGGATCAGCTGAATACAAAATATGGCTCTGGGGCATTACCAGATGCTCCAAAGGAGATGAACAAGGGTCAAGGAAAAGACAAAGACATCAACTCTAAGTCAGCCAGTGACCTCTCAGAGGACCTGTTCAAAGTGCATGATTTGATGTGAAGATCGACTTGCAAGTTCCCAGTTCAGAATCAAAGACACTGGCCATCACTTCAAAGCCTCCCCCAGCCAAGGATGGTGCTCCAAGAAGATCTCTGAATTTAGAAGATTATTAGAAACAATGAGGACTTATTTGAGCAAGCCCAGACTGCTGCTTCAGACCCTGAATGCACCACGATGATGTTCCTCTTCTCCTCTTCTCCCTTGGTTTGCCCTCTTTGGGCTGAAGCAGCAGGGGTGCTGGGAAGAACTCTTTAAACTACCAGTCATCTGTAACATAAAACCATTTACTGTATAGATCTCCCTCATCCGCCCACTCTGCCTCCTCTCCTACTGTCCCACACCTATGTGGAGTCTAGCTCTCTTGGGTTTTATCCATGTCTATTTCAGTTTGCATTTTGATATTTTTTTTATTTTGTCATTACCACAGTTGGTTGGACCACTCTGCCTGTGTTCAGTGTTATGGCAGAGTCAGGCTTCCTGCCAGAGCCTGTGGGGGCGGCAGCAGCCCCAGGCAAGCTTCTCCCTGCACCCTCTCTCCCCCACCCTGCTGTCAATATTTGTCAATATAAATATTTTCAATATTTAGGATATGAAGTATATCCTAAGGCACTCACAGTACAGAAGCTTTCTTTAAGAACAGAAAAGTTGGACACCTTAAATGATTTCCAAAAATTAATAGAAGATATCCAATGGATGCGTCCAGTGTAGGCTTAACTACCAATCAACTGCAACCTCTATATGACATTTTAAGGGGAGACAGTGCTTTAAATTCACCACGCCAGCTTACAAAGGTTTTGAGAGAAGTTGAACTAGCTTTATCCAGTGTGGTTGAGAGTCATTCAAAAACCCTTGGAAATATCAGTTTTTGCTACAAAAGAGCCACCCCAGCAATCCTTCATCAAGGAGACAGTGTGATTGAGTGGGTGAACCTCCCAGCACAACCAGAACAAAGCCTTACCCCTTACCCAGTGCTTGTGGCTAGAATTTTATTAAAGGCCATTAAGCTAACAGTACAATTATCTGGGATAAGTCCTGGAAAATATACACATTCTATACTAAGGCACAAATTGATGTATGCTGCAAGACCATCCCAGAATGGTAAATTTTATTGGCCACAGCTCCAAATTTTGCACATGGGTCTCCATTAAAGATAACCTGACTACTACTTAATTGGCGATGGATTTTTGAAGAAAAGGTTTCTAAAGTTCCTCTTAAAGGACCAACTATCTTTACAAATGCCTTCAAAGAAAATATTTGTGCTGTATACTTTCATGATTTAACCATAAAGAGAGTAGTCAGAACTCCTTTTCAGTCCACTCAGCAGAATGAATTATTTGCAATCATTCTAGTTCTTAGTTATTACCAGGAGACATAAATATAATTACCAATTCAGTCTATTCAGTAGGTGTTGTACAAAGAATTTCCATGACCCGAATAAAATTTGCAGCTTCTAATATTTATCAGCTTTTTAAGGAACAGAGCAAGTGAGAAAATTTATATCTTGTATGTCCACTCATATAGTGGACTTCCAGGTCCTATTTTTATTGGAAATTCAAAGGCAGATAGCCTTTTAACTATGTTAGCCAGTATTCCTTTATTTCAGGAAGCCCAAGAATCTCATTCTAAATATCATCAGGCTGCTCGAGCTTTACATTTACAATTTGGCAAAAGAGACAGCCCGAGTGGTCACTGAATTCCTTATCCAAGCATTTACAATTATGGATGTGCCACAAGAAATAAAAACAGACAATGGACCTGCATATACTTCTAAACATTTTGCACACTTTTGTGTGCAGTATAAGATTTTATACACCACTGGCATACCATTTAATCCTCAAGGTCAGGCAATAGTAGAGAGAAGAAACAAGAGACATTAAGACACTCCTCCAAAAACAAAAGAAAGGGGGAGCCACAGATAACCCTAGAGAAGTTCTAAATTTAGTTCATTAATTTTTTAATTTTTGACAAAGATGCACTGGCTCTGGCAGACAGGTTTTATAACCAACTGGAAGGACAGTGTCCAGTGAGAACAGCTCCATTGTCTTTAGATAATCACCAAGTGATGTAGAGAGACCCAGAAAGTGGTGGATGGAAGGAACCAGATAGGTTAACTGCTTGGGGAAGAGGGTTTGCTTGTATTTCTTCAGATGGAGAAGGAATCAGATGGGTGCCAACGAGTCGTATTCACCTTGTCCATCAGAGAGAGACAGAAAAAGAGAAAGACCTCAAAACAAAGAAACATCTGATACTGAAAGAGCATGGCTGATAAGAAGACTGTTAAAGGACTTGAAAACCAGCAGAGATCATTGGATTCCTTAAGATGAAAAATTGTTGATGAAGACTATTGTAGGACTTTAAAACTTGCAGGAATTATTGGATTTCTGGCACATGAACTAATGGACAGTAGACTTATAGACATGTATAAATTCTCAATTTGTGATTATTTGATCATGTTATTTGTTATATCTCTTCCAGCATGTGTTAAGATACTATGTGTTTATGTATTTTATGTAATTATGTGTAAAATCTCCCATATTGATGTATATATGTATACCTGTTTCAAGGTCATGACCACCCTATGTTCTAAATCAAAAGAAAGGGGGAGATGTTAGGTTCTTACTAGGTGCTATTTAACAGTTCTCTAGCTCAGGGTTCACACCTTTAATTCATACATTTAAAAGGAGTTTATACCTTTAGGCTTCTGAAAAGGAGTTTACACTTTTTAAAGGAGCAAGTTCATTGGTTGTAAGTAGTTCCTACAAGCCCCTGGAGTACCCATAAGCCCACTCTCTGGGAGAATAAAAGGAGAAGGCAGTCTGGAAAGAGTCAGTCTGGTGAAGGTCAAGGAGAAGACTTCCCACACTCTTGGAGCAAAGTCTGATTCCCACACTCTAAGAGATTCAGAGTCAAGACTTCATTCTCACATCTACCTTTGCTCTTGCTGGAGGCTCCAGAAGCCTCCCAAGAAACCTGCTCCCAAAGAAAAGGATTTACAGAAAAGAAACCTCCTCCCAGAGAACAATTATAATTGAGAGACAACAGGACATTACAATATTCCACAAATATTTCTCTTCACTCTCTCTATTTTCATATTATTCATAAACTGTTAAGTATTGAAAAGAACTTTGCATGGCATTTAGTTGAGAGCCTTTCATTTTATACATATAAGGATTAAGGCCTTTAAAGATGGAGTCACTTGTCAAGTGTCACCTAGCTTATAAGGAGAAGAGCTAGGACTGAACTCCCTACATTCGAATGTTAAACCCAAAACTTCTACCAGAGCATTATGATAGCATAAATTCTATCAGAATAAGCTAGGTTATCTTTCATTCTCCCTTCCCCTTCTCTTCCCATTGGCCCTTTTATTTTTCCCCCAATTATGACTCGGGTCTTCATGTGTCACCCGTCGTTGTCTCTTGTCCCCCCAGAGAACTATCAGAATAAGAAGGGATAGTGAGCCCTTGGATGGAATGTGTGTCAGACTTCTGAGCCTATAGTTTCCTATAGGAACCCTTCAGGAAAATACAGTGCTCTAGAACATGATGTGAGCATCCTTCAGTTCTTTATCAAAGTTAAGTTACTCAACTGCACAGTAAAAACAGTAGCCACAAGCATTACCCCCAATACCAGAGAACACCCTTCCACAAACACACCCAGCATGCAGGAAAGGAAAAGATTGGTCACCAACTTAAAGCACAACCATGATTGGGCAGGTCATTCAATACCTGTTCTGGGTCCTCACCAACTTGGCTGATATGGACTGGCTCCAATATTGGGTCCAGGAGCATAGGGTTATGCTGAACTTAATTAATAATGTGTCTTCCTTTAGCATTTTGAGGTTTACAAAATTCTTCTGTGAGATAGATAGTGAAAGATCATCCTCCTTTTATAGATTAGAAAATTGAGATCAAAAGAAGAAAGGGAAATTGTAACAGTTACTTAGTAATATTTGAGGTAACACTTGCACTCTAGTCTTTCTTCTAGTGTTTTGACAACTCTGGACTAAATTGGTGAAATATTGACATTTTTTGGGTCTTGAAACATCTGAGCTGCACCTGCCAGTGATCAAAACCAGATCTGAGAACCAAGGCCTCTTTTCTACACTATTCAGTCATGGAATTTAAAAAAAAAAAAAAAAAAGGAAGACTGAAGCTCTCAGATTGAGAACAAGCAACACCTGTGTCAGTAAAGGCTGCTTTGCAACTCCTTCAGATGTTATGATTCACAGCTGTGGAGGTTCCAGGAGAATTGACCTGCCTCTTCACCTATGCAATGTCCTTAATACTTACCAGTATCTTTGCCATGAAAATGACCAAATAGGGTAAAAAATGAGACAAAACCAGAAAAAATGCAAAAATAAAGTTTTTCTTTCATATGAATTCTAATGTTTTAAATTTCATAAAAAACAACTTTAATCATTTTTTAAATGATGAGTTCCAAATTCTTTTCCACTCCTTCTCCCCTCACCCCTCATTGAAAAGACAAGAGATTTGATAAAGGTTTTACATGTGTAGTCAAATAAAACACACTTCAATATTAGTCCTGTTGTTAAAGAACACACAGACAAAAAAATAGTAAGCTTCAATTTGTGTTCAAACTCCATTACTTTTTTCTCTTAGATGTGAATAGCATTTTTCATGATAGGTCCCTCAGAATTGTCTTGGTTCTTTGTATTGCTGAAACAAGGCTAAATCATTCACATTTGATCATCATACAATATTGCTGTTAGTATGTAGGATGTTCTCCTGGTCCTGCTCATTTCATTTGCATCAGTTTATATAAATTTTTCCAGGATTTTCCCAAAGTATCCTGCTCATCAACTCTTATGGCACAATAGTATTCTACCATACATAAAAATTAGAAAGCTGAGAATATCTGAATTAGAATTAATTAGAATAAATTGTTTAGTTTAATAACTAATTAATTTAAACTAGAATGTATGAGGGTATTTAGCCTATAGAAAAAAAATTGGAAGAAACAGAAGTTAGTTCTTTTTCAATATCAGAAGGGCTGTCATATGGGAAAGGAGTTAGATTTGTTTCCTTACTCCCGTATAGGAATGATTTACTGAAATAGAAGAGGAAAAAATAGAAGGAAAAATATCCTAATCCTTAGAGTCATGCAGAAGGGTAATAGCCTTCATCAGTAGGAAGTGAGTTCCCCATTACCAGGTAATTAAGCTGAAAATGGATGAGGATTTAGGACCAATTCTAAAATAGACTCAGGTGTGGCTTGGATGAAATGATGTCAGATATCCTTCCAACTCTAGAACCTACAATTTTAACAAATTACCAATGTTTTTACAAACTAGCACTTCAATATTGTACTCTTATGTGTTCCTAGTCAATCAGAAAAAATTGAGACTTCATTGAAACCCAGCAACTTGACTAATCACAAAATAACTCCCACCATGAACTATAGAACAGAATTTCTTGGCACTCACTTCTCTGTTTTGTAAAGACTCATTAAAAAGTGTCCTTTCTTGGGTCCCCTGTGTGTGTGAAATCCTAATGACCTGCCAATCAGACCTACGCCCAGTCCCAGCTCTGCCCATTGGCCTTCTGGGAATGCTATCTATATCCTCTAATTGTGTGGTGGCCTTGCTCATATCATGGGACTCTATTCTGTGGCGTCCTCCTGCCCTGGCTCAAAAAGACTGAACAGCAGAAGGGCTAGCAGCTTCCTACCAGTCTGGAAACACTACCAGTGTGCCAGCCAACTGTGAGTAGTTTCCATGGCTGGGATCCCTGGAAATTATTATCTGAATGATTGAAAGGTTTGTTGAAATTTTCTGAAATATAGAGAGAGTTATAGGTATATTTGTATCCATATATATATATATATATATATATATATATAATTTCCATACAAATGTACATGTATATTTATATACACATGTATGTATATATATATATATGTGTGTGTATATATATATATATGGATGGATGTATATATATATATTTTTTTGTTGTTGTTGTTGTTGTTGTTATTTTTGTTATTCAGTCACTCCCAACTCTTCATCATCCTGTATAAGATTTTCTGGCAAAAATGCTGGAGTGATTGGTCATTTCCTTCTCCAGCTCATTTTAAAGATGAGGAAACTGAAGAAAACAGAGTGAGGTGATTTGTCCAGAGTCATACAGGCCACATTCAGGTCTCCTTGACTCCTAGGTAGTGCAATAGAGTGCCAGACCTGGAGTCAAGAAGACTCTTTATCATCATTTAATCCTGTTTGCCTCAGTTTCCTCATCTCTAAAATGAGCTGAAAAAGGAAATAGAAAACGATTCCAGTATCTTTGCCAAGAAAACCCCAAATGAGATCATGAGGAGTTGACTACAATTGGAAGCAATTGAAGAACCTCGGCTCAGAGCTCTAACCATTAAGTAATCTAGCTGCCTCATGTATACACATGGATACATGGATATACACACACATACACGTACTTTAATATTTCAAGTATCCCTAATTTCAGTGGCTAGTTCTTCCATGGAAATGATCACCCCTCTATGAATTAAAAAATGGTCTCTGAATGTTTTTAAAACGAATTACTAAAAGCCAAGATAGGTAAAAACTTCCACAAACTTAGCTAGGCTAGTCAGGAAGGGGGGTAGAGAAGTGGGAGGATCATAGACACACTCTATCAACCAGATCTTATTCAAATCCATTGTACTTGGAGGGATGTATTTTAGGGACATAATATGAATGACATCAGGAACCTAGTTAGAGAATATTGAACCCATGTGGAGAAGAGCCCTGAGCTTTACACCTTTTAGCCCTGATCCAGCCAGCTAAAAGCTTGAATTTGTACTAATGTATCTTATGGCATAAAACAAAGTTCTGCAGCTGGTCAGGAAAGAATACAGTCTCCAGAGAAGGCTACATTCTCATGTTTATATGAGTCTGATCTCCAACATATAGTCTGGAAATGAGGTACAGAAAAAGAAATAGTAGATCAAAGCACGAAGGTTTCTGGCTAATCTTGGTTTACTCATGAAGAAGCTATTTAACCTTAAAGCAAAAGGTTGTCATTTCTCTATACTGGCTGAAAAAAAATGTTTTTAATATCTCTCATGTAAGTTTCTTCATTTGTAAAAACAAGAATACATCAAAATTTATTCTAATCTCCTTTAAGGAGTGGTTACAAAGGTGGAATAAAATCATGAATGCAAAATCAAAGTGAAAATGTGGAAATGTCAGATAAATATGAAAGATAGAAGAGGAAGATGAAAGAAGGGCAAGGAAAATATATGGAAGGAGAGGGTAATGGCAAAAATATCACTTATTATGACAAAAATGAAGAGGCAATACAAAGGAAAGAAGGGGATAGAAGAAAGAACAAGAGGGAGTGAGAAAATAGGAAGAAGAGGAAAATGAAAAAGAGAAAGAAGAAATAATAGGAAGAAGACAGAGGAAATGAGAACAAGAATAACCAACTACAACAGAGGATTAGAGAATCCTGGAAATAGAAAGGTTGAATGATTTGTCTAGTATCAAACACAAACTCATAAATGGAATTGTATCCAGTTCTATCTATTGAGTGGCCAAGAGCCCATTAATATCATACAAAGACACTGTCAGACATAATACAGGTTATATACAGAGGAAAGGTCATGTAAAGTAATAGAATAGTTTTGTAATTGTAAGAAATGGGGTCCTTAGTATTCTGGGGACCTCTGGTGGTCTGCAAAGCATCCAGCTGCTACAGAGATGAAGACAGAAGAGTAGGGATAGTTCATTCTTGGTATCTGTACAGATGCAGGTGGAAAACTTTCAGCAGAATTTTCATAATTCTATACTAACAATTTGAGGAAAAAGCCTTCAGATCTCTTTAGGATTTAGACATAACTAAGAAAGGCAGGTCACTAATGTGCCCTATATTTGGGGCTCTAGACAATTAGTAAATACCTATTGAATTGAATTAAATAATATCCCACTGCTTGAAGGTAGAAGCAAGAGGAAGAAAAGGTTGCAGAAAGCCTGAGGAAGAAGAGGAGACTTTCAGAGATCCCATATCAATCCATGGTTTTACTTCTTTTTTATTCCCAATTCTTCTTGAAAGCAAAGCCTTCATCCTATAGTTCCATCCTAATCTTCTCCAAGTTCCTTCAAATGAAAATACAAAGTAGCATCAGCCAGAAAGACTAGAAAGGGCTATGGGCACTAACCTCAAGGAGAATGAGCCTTTTGTACCAGAGTGTATTGTAATGACAGCTTCCCTGCCTCGGTTTCCCTGAATTATTATGTTCTGAGTGGAATTGTTGTGGTCACCCCAACTTTCCTTGCCCCATTGGAACTGAGAGAACTGGGTCCTCAAAACTCTGGCCACTCTCACATTCCAGTGAGTCATAAAACTCAGGGGACTTACCTCAAATGTTTGGGTATTGCTCATTACCTCTCGTCCTTGATTCACTGTCTCCTACTCCCCGACCTTCTTGACCCCCAACCTGTCAGAACTAAGTTATGATCCTTTTATCCACTTATCCAGTGTTCTGGCCCCTAATTAAGTCCTAAACCAACCTCTGACTGATAATTCTGGGAAAATTACAAATCCTCTTTGTGGCTTGTGTTTCCAATCTGGTAAACCCTGCAGGGGACCTAGTGGTCCATTAAAAAAAAAAAAAAAAAAAAAAAAAAGCACCTGCTTGGGAGTCTGGAGGACCTAAATTCAGCTTCAGATACTTTATTAGCTGTGTGACTGTGGTCAAGTCATTTAATCCTATTTGCTTCAGCTCTTCATCTGTAAAATAAACTTTTCAAGTGGGGAGAGGGGACAAGATAAGGGAGAGAAGAAGGGAGGGTATCTGAAACTTAAAATTTTAAACACAACTTCCTTCAGGAAATTTCTGTAGCATGAGTGCCTAGTAAAGTGCTTGACACACTCTAGGAACTTAATAATATAATTGTGGAATGAATATTCCTAAATAATTTAAATTAATAAAATGTCATGGTTCAATTAAAGTACCGTCTGCTTTCTGCATGTGCAATGCACTCTGCTTCCTTTGTCTTAGCCCAAGTTGTTCCAAATGCTTAGAATAAACTACTTCTACCTCTTCAACTGTGGATTCTTCCTCCTTTAAAGTAATTGAGATGTTATTGAGATGAAACTGGTGGCAAGGTCAGAGGAAGAAAGGGGATCAAACTATAAGAAAGCATGCAAAGGTTAAGTTGAGAGAATTTAGTAAAAGATTCATTTCTAGGAATGAGAAAATGAAATGTTGACAATGATTCCTACCTTGAACATTTCAGTGACTGGGACAATAGTAGCACCCTCAGTGGTAATAAGGGAGTTAAGAAGAGGGGAAGGTTAGGGGGGAATAAGGAGTACTGTGTGGGACATATTGAATTTAAGATGCCTATGGCTCATCCAGTTTGAGATCTTCAGTAGGCACTTGGAGATGTGAGATAAAGGTTAGTATAGATGTGAGGATTAGATAAATAAATCTTCAGAAAGATGTCATTGAATCCCTGAGAGCTTATGAAATCCCCAAGAGATACAGTCCAGAGCAGGGCTTTTCTAATTTTTCCCACTTACAATCCCTTTTCAACTGAGAAATTTTTATGTAAATACTGGGTATATAAGTTTGTAAAAGAGGTATCTCCATCAAACATTTACTGATGATAAATCATAATTGTGTAAGTCCCACATTCAATTATGAGACTCTATATGGGGTCATGAATCAGTTTAAGAGCCCTGGTCCAGAGAAAGAACAAAATAGGATCCAATTGACAGCCTCAAGGACACCCATGATCAGTGGCCAATACCCAGACAAAGATCTAGCAAAGGAGAATGAGAAGCATCAGTCAAGTAGGAGGAGAATCAGAAGAGAGCAGCATCATAAAAGCCACTAACAAGAAGTGATTGGCAGTATCCAGGGATACAGAGAAGTTAAGAAAAATAGGAAATATAAAAGCCATTCGATTTGGCAATAAAGAGATTATTGGTAAGTTTGAAAAGAGTCGAGTGATAAGTTGGAAGCCAGACCTTAGAGAAGATAACATGAGGAAAACAAGTGAAGAACCTTCTTGTAAACTGTCTTTTCAACATGTTTAGCCAAAAAAGGAGGGGGAAAAATACAGGATGACATAGAGCAGAGATGGCTGGAGCAATTCTGAGAATGGGAGAAACATGTATATAATAACTGTACTGGGAGTTCTTTTTATGTTTACATGCATTAGGGAAGTAGCCAGTGCAGGGAGAGAGAGAAAATAAGTGAAAGTGGGGATGATATTGTTGGGGGAGTTGTCCACTGATCCAACCATTCTGGAGAACAATTTAGAACTATGCCCAAAAGACTAGAGTGCATGCCCTTTGATCCAGCAGGGTCTCTACAGGGTCTGTATCCCAAAGAGATCAGAGAAAAAGAGAAAAATCCCCACATGTGCAAATATATGTAGCAACCCTTTTTATAGTGGCAAGGAAATGGATTACCATCAGTTGGGGAAGGGCTGAATAAGTTGTGGTATAAAATAATATTGAATGTTATTGAACATTATTGTTCTATAAGAAATGACGAGCAAGATGATTTCAGAAAAGCCTGGAAAGACGGGCATGAACTGATGCTAAGTGAAATGAGTAGAACCAGGACAATTTCGTACACAGCAACAACAAGATTATTTGATGATCAATTGTGATGGATTTGGTTCTTTTCAACAATGAGGTGATTCAACACCATTCCAATAGACTTTTGATGGAAAGAGCCATCATTATTAAGAGAGAGAGGACTATAGGGGCAGCAAGGTGGCGCAGTGGATAGAGCAGCAGCCCTGAATTCAGGAGGACCCCAGTCCAAATCTGACCTCAGACACTTAACACTTCCTAGCTGTGTGACCCTGGGCAAGTCACTTAACCCCAGCCTCAGGGAAAAAAAAAAGAGAAAGAGAGAGAGAGAGAGAAAGAGAGAGAGAGAGAGAGAGAGGACGGACCATGGAGACAGAATGTGGATCACAGCATACATATTACTTTTTTTCCTTTTTTATCTGATTTTTTGATAGAGCATAATATATGTGGAAATATGTTTAGAAGAATTACACATATTTTACCTATATTGGATTACTTACGGTCTAAGGTCCAGGGGATGAGGGGAAGGGAGAAAGAAAAATTTGGAACCTTCAGGGGTGAAGGTTGAAAGCTGTCTTTTGGTATTTTGAAAATAAGAGTTGGGATGTTAGAATTGATAATTTGTGGGATAAATTATGATGCAATGGAATTATTTGTGCATATGAAATGGTTTGCCTTGGCAAGGAGAAGAACCACTTCACTACATGAGGTAGAAATTAAGAAGACTTCTCTGAGTGATGTGAGATAAGGAAGAGGAAAGAAGCAAGAACTCTTTGGGAGTGTCACCATTTTTAAAAATGAAACATGGGGCAAGGTTCTCAATTGAGAAGGTAGAAAAAAGAAGAATTATGAGAAATCTGAGAAGATCTTAAAAGGTTTGGAAAATGGTGTGGTCAGTAGGACAGTGAATCAATCCATTAGGGAGTTTTAAAAAAGGATTGTTTCATTATCCAAGAATGCATGATTTAGATTGTGTCATATAAATAGATAGTGGGTCCAGCTACTTCTGTTTTATGATTTAGTTTAGCTTCATCCAGCCTTATATGAGTAGATGTGAAATCAGCAGATGATGAGTGTGATTAAAGAAGGGGGATATCTGAGTGAATGTGTATATTGCTTATTATTTAATTCTTTTTTTCCCAAGGTGGCCAAGGAAGAGGAAACATGAGCTGATGGAACTGGAGAATCGCACCAGGATAAAGGAATTTGTTTTTGTGGGGCTCACCCAGTCTCCAAAGTTGAGCATCATCTTATTTCTTTCATTATTCCTAGTATACATAATAACTCTACTGGGAAATCTCCTTATCATGCTCACTGTGACCTTCGAGAGTCGCCTCCACACACCTATGTACTTCCTGCTCCGAAATCTATCCATTTTGGATATCTGTTTCTCCTCCATCACTGCTCCAAGGGTTTTGTTAGATCTTTTAGCTCAAAGAAAAACCATCTCTTTCAATGGCTGCTTTACGCAAATGTTTTTCTTCCACTTCATTGGTGGGGTGGATATTTTTACTCTATCTGTAATGGCTTTGGATCGTTATTTGGCCATCTCAAAGCCCCTTCACTATGTGACCCTCATGAGTAAAGGAAGGTGTCTTGGACTCATAGTGGCCTCCTGGGTGGGGGGCTTCATACACTCCATTGTACAGATCTGTCTGTTGCTCCCACTCCCCTTCTCTGGGCCCAATATCATTGACAGTTTCTACTGTGATGTCCCCCAAGTCCTCAAACTTGCCTGCATTGATACTTTTGCTCTGGAAGTTCTAATGATCTCCAACAATGGTCTCCTCGCCACACTTTGGTTCTTTCTACTCACTGTGTCCTACACAGTCATCATGGTGATGTTGAGGTCTCATACAGGGGAGGGCAGGAGGAAAGCCATCTCCACCTGCTCGTCCCACATCATGGTGGTCACCCTGCACTTTGTGCCCTGTATCTATGTATATGCAAGGCCTTTCACTGCCCTTCCCTCTGATCGAGTCATCTCTGTCACCTTCACTGTCATCTCCCCTCTCTTGAATCCCCTGATTTACACACTGAGAAACCAGGAGATGAAGTCAGCCATGAGAAGATTACACAGAAGACTTGTACCTTCTGCAAAGGAATTGGCTCTGAGCTAACAGGGAAATGGGAAAGACTGACTTGAACTTTATGCTCATTATTTGCATGGGACAGATACTCCAGGAAGTAATCTTGCTAATATCTGCCTCCTGTATATAATGATGGGAGTTATCCTAAGTAACCAGTGAAGGCAAAGAGTTTAGATTATTGCAAACACAAAAAAAGCAAGGTACATAATAAGATGCACAGACACTAGACCTGCCTCCATTCAAAAAATATCTGTATTAAAGATTCCACATTAAAAATGGAAAAGCCAATGGGAACAAGAACCTACTAATAGCTATCTGTGTGACCTAAGGCAAATGATGTAACCTCTGTGCATGTTATGACCGTAGGGATTGGAGGGAATATTCTAAGGTCCCTTCCAACTTCAACATTCTTTGGTTTCAAGTCCCTTCAGGCTCTAACATACTACATAAATAATAATTTCTTTCATTTATATAATGGGGACTTAAGCAGAAGAGCCCTTGATTTGTATAAGAGGCTGACAATCACCTTGAAGTCAGCCAATCAGAGAAGGGACCAACCAAGAAGTTCCTTGTGTCTCTCCAATGGGAAGGAATGGAGGGAATTGTCTACTTTCCCAGAAAGTTTCTTTTTCAACTAAAGACCCAAGCTCTATGATTTTATTACTGATGTAGCAAGGCACTTGACCTCAATTGGTCTCAATTCCTCATTATAATGGAAAGGAATTAGACAAGATGTCCTTCGAGGTCTCATCTATTTCCAAGTTAAGATGCCTATGATCCTATATGCTGCGTTCTGGGTTTCCCTCCACCTCTTATGTTCTATAGGTCTTTTGGCTACTGGATTGAATATTCTATGTTCTAGAATTCAGTAGTCTGTGTTCTCTTCCAATTCTAATGTTCCACATTTCAAGATTTGTCTGCATTCACCCAGAACCATAGGGTCACAGATTTAGAGATAAAAGAAACCTTAGAAGTGATTAACTCACTTCTGAAATGAGGAGCCTGAAGCCCAGAAAGTTAAAGTTGACTTGGTCAAATCAGGATTAGACCCCAGCATCTCTGTCTGATTCCAACTTTAAAGTTCTAGATGCATGAGCACTAGTCTAAGGGTGCTCCTAGACTAATATTCTACATTCAAAGATTCACTTTTAAACTCTAATGTTCTGTTTTCTAGGTTCTCTTTCATTTCCACTATTCTTTGATTCTGTCATTTTGATCCTTGTTCCATTAGCATTTCACTGGATATAATTCTCCACTTGGTTACATGACAAAATCTCTCTCAGCCTATGTAATAATGGGAACCCAGCCCACTGTATCTAAACAGGAGACAGAAAATCCAAAAAGAGGGGTGTCAAATAATACAAGATAATTACCAAGGCACAGGAAGTGAGAACTAATGGACTGGGGAGGGATGTGTAAGAAAATTTTCAATAGAAAAAATGGCCCAGATTGCAAAAAGTAGGGTGATGTGGTACACTAAATGATGTGCTTTGGGAGGCCACTGCGAAGTCCTCTCCACTCCGTAAATATTTCTCTTAACATTCTCTATTTTCATATTATTAATAAACTGTTAAGTGTTGAAAAGGATTTTACATGGCATTTACTCCAGTGCCCTTCATTTTATACATATAGGGATTAAGGCCTAGAAGGGATGAGTCAATTGTCAAATGTCACCCAGCTTGGAAGGAGAAGGCCTGGGATTGGCCTCCCTGCCCTCCAATTTTAAGCTCAGTGCTTCTACCATAGCATTTCGAAAGCATAAAGTCTGCCAGACAATCAACCGGAACCTGGGTGGACACCCATCAGTTGGAGAATGGCCAAATAAATTATGGTATATGAATGTGATAGAATATTATTATCCTATAATATAATGTCTATATGCTATATATATTCTATTCTATAGTCTATAATAATTTCTATAAAAAACAATCAGCAGGATGATTTTAGAAAGGTCTGGAGAGACTTATATGAACTGATCCTAAGTGAAATAAGTGGAATCAGGAGATTATGGTTCACAGCAACAACAAGATTATTCAATGAACAATTCTGATGGACATGGCGCTCTTCAACAATGAGATGATTCAAACCAGCTCCGATTATTGAGTAATGAAGAGTGGGAACTGAATGTGGATCCCAACATAGCATTTTCACTCTTTTTGTTGTTATATTTTATTTTCTTTCTCATTTTTTTCTTTTTGATTTTGTTTTTCTTATTCAGCAAGTAATGTATAAATATGGATTTAACATATATTTTAACATGTTTAATATATATTGAATTGTTTGCCATCTGGGGCAGGGAAGAAGAGGAAAATTCGGAACATAAGTTCTGCAAGGGTCAATGTTGAAAAATTATCCAGGCATATGTTTTGAAAATAAAAAGCCCTAATAAAAAATAAATAAATAGAATCTGCCAAAATAAGCTAGGTTATCTTTCGTTCTCCCTTCCCCTTCTCTTCCCTTTGGCCCTTTTGTTTTTCTCCCCAACTCTGACTCAGGTCTTCATGTGTCACCCATAGAGAACTGTCAGAATCCTGAGTCCTGGCTAGAACAGGACTTCTGAGCCTATAGTTTCCTAGGGGAACCTTTCAGGAAAGTACAGGACTCTAGAACATGACATGAGCATCCTTCAGTTCTTTAACAAAGTTACTCAACTGCACAGTAAGAGCAGTAGCCAGGAGCATTTCCCACGGTGCTAGGGCGCGCCTCCACAGGAAAGGAAAAGCTTGGTCACCAACCCAAAGCGCAGCCCTGACTGGGCCGGTCAATCAGGGTCTTTTCTGGGTCCTCACCCGCTCGGCTGATACGGACTGGCTCCAATACTGGACTTTCCTAAGTGGGCTCTGCCCTCCAGCCCCAGACGATGCCAGGCTTTTGCTGGTCACTGGAAGACCTGCCCCTTAGACCATAATTCCATGACTGAATAGTGTAGAAAAGAGGCGCTGGTTCCCTGGCTTGGAACACTGGCAGGCGCAGCTCAGATGTTTCAAGACCCAAAAACTGTCAATGTTTCACTATAATTGTCTAGTGTTGTCGGAACAAGGCTGGGGTGCAAGTGTTACCTCCGATGTCACTATCTAGGCAATTCTGTTACAATTTCCTTTTCTTCTTTTCTCATCTGTAAAATGAGCAGGATGAGCTCTGCACTCTACCTCACCGAAGGAGAGTTCTGTAAACCTCCAAGTGCTCTAGAAAGACACATTGTTAATTCGGTTCCAGCACAGCCCCGCCCTCCCGGACTTGTGGGGAACTTTCTGCTAAGAATGCAGTCTTTGGCTGCCTCTGATGGTTCTGGAACCATCCAGAGAGAACCATCCATGCGGTTCCTCCATCAGACTCATCCCCAGATTAATGGTCCCCAGTCTTCTGGCAGCAGTTGGTGCCCTCTGCTAGCTGTTAGACCCCCTGCTTCCTGGAAACCGGAGTCCCGGTAAAACTGAGAGAAAAGGACACTGCAGGAATGGAGTGAGCGCTGAGCGATGGCGTACCTCTTGGTGACGTCTTGCCGGAGTCTCACCGCTCACGGCAGCCTGGAATCACTAACGGGGGCACGTCTGACGGCTGCTGGCGGAAACTGAAGATGGCGGCATTCTAAAGTCTGCGGGTGCTCCTCCGAACCCCTCCGTAGATATTCTCTGGCTCAATGGTCCAAGAGAATGTCTGTTCCAGGATGTCAGAGCACTGATGGGGGTGAGATCTCTGTGGGTCCAGAACAGCGGTCCTCAAACTGTTTAAATAGGGCCGGCTCCCTGTCCCTCAGACTGTGGGAGGCCGGACACAGTAAAAACAGCAGCTCCCACCCTGCGTCCGCCCCTCGGCCCATGCCAGAACCCGGCGGGCGCATCTGGCCCTCGGACCTTGGTTCCAGAATCCCTGGTCTGGAAGCTTTCTCTTCCTTAAGACTCAGCTCAGACACCAAATTCCTCCTGGAAGCCGCCCCCTGCCCTGTGTGCGCCCTTCTTCCTGCCTCAGTCCTTTCCTGGTCTATGTTCACTTTAGATGTATGGTGTGTGTGCAGTGCGGATGGCACAGTTACCACGACATGGGCTATGTGGTACATACCGTCTACATGCATGTGTATGTAAGCATAAATACATACAAAATGTAGCCATCTATCACCTACACATGCCCGTGTGTTCTCTACGACATTGTTGTCATCTCTATTAGAATGCCGGCTCTTTACAAGAGGGGATTGTTTATTTTTCTTTCTGACACTAAGTGGATGCTTCCTAAATGTTTTTTGTTTGTTTGTTTGTTTTTTGGCTGAGGCAATTGGGATTAAGTCACTTGTTCCAGTCACACAGTTAAGTGTTTGAGGTCAAACTTGAACTCAGGTCTTGCTGATTTCAGGGCTGGTGCTCTCTCCACTGCGCCACCTAGCGGCCATGCTTATGAACTTCTTGATCTCGAGAAACCTCCACCCATAGTTTCAGCCCGGGACCCCTCAGGCCAGTCTCCTGGACCTCTCCCTTAAAGCCTCCAGATGACTTCAGCCTCCCCTGCGTCTGCCCGACTCCCTCTCGGAAGCCTCCGAGTACGTCCCTGTGTCCGAGGCAAAGGCGCTGACAAAGGGCGAGGTTCTGATCCCCAGACAGCATCCTCTGAGGCTTCTGGGAACTCCGGCCGCCTCCGCAGCCCCCGGGGGTGCTCAGCCGTGGGCCACCTCCAGCAATGTGAGGAGAGCTTAGTGCACAAAGACGCTGCCGGAAGGGGAGCATCCGTTAGCCGTGGGCCACGCCTCCCACCCCAGTCCCACTTCGCGGGTGAAGAAAGTGGAGGATGAGTTCATCCGGGGCCATGACAGTTGTGGAGCTTAGCGAGCGCTGTTCAATGCTTCCCACTTAAAGAATAGCATCCTTCAAACGGTGTAAAGTTACAAAAGGTTTTCTTCCTGATCCGTGGGTGAAGGAAACAGACTGATATGATTCGGATTTTGCTTCTTTCCAAGTGAAAATTTTTCTAAAATCACGGGCAAAAGCTATGTCTTCTTGGTTCCACTGGGGCTCGAACCCAGGACCTTCTGCGTGTAAAGCAGACGTGATAACCGCTACACTATGGAACCGTTGAGTCCTCTATTTCTTAAGGGCCTTTAAGAGAATAGTCATTTCTTCCCATTGCTTTTTTTTGTTTGTTTTCTTTTTTTCCCCATCCCCCCATCTTTTCCCCTCACCTTCCTTAAATTGACAGCGGATCATTGTTTTTTAATATACAAGGCAAAGTCCCGTTGGCCCTCCTCTGTCAGTAAATCCGGGTCCCCCCCAACCCCCTCCTCCTGCCCCGCGCTGCGCACCAGCCCTGCCTGGGAGAGGTGGGGGCCACCGCTCAGACAAGCACAGCCCCGCCGGCCTCCCCGCGGCCAAAGAGCCCGTCCCTCCAAAGACGCGCGCACTTATCGCGAGGGGTCGCAGCCGGGCTTTCCACGTATAACGAAGGAGCTGGAGAGATGATCTCCAAAATCATCCGAGTGTAAACTCCAGGATCGTTTTTTATACTTTGGAACTTAAGCTTGCTTTTGTCTGCAGATGAGGCGATTAAGAGAACGCCTGTCAAGCGAGTGGCTCTGTGGCGCAATGGATAGCGCATTGGACTTCTAGTAGAGCTTGAAGGAATTCAAAGGTTGTGGGTTCGAGTCCCACCAGAGTCGTAATTTTAGAAATCAAAAGCCAAAGGCGACAGGGAGCTTATTTCCTGTCATTCCTAAAGAAAATATCAACCTAAAGATCTCCACCGGGTTATAATACCCACGTGACCTCTCCGAGAAGCGAGACAAAAGTCGTCCACAGCTTTAAAAACCAGGGAGATTATGCGTATCGTGGGACTGTTTCCTACCATTCCCCCAAAAAAAATGCCCACTTATGCACACAACCTCTTGGAGAGCTTTGGAAAACACTGGCATTATGGAACCATTTCCAACTATTCCCAAGAAAATACAAAGAAGTCCACCATGTTTAAATATCCACCATGACCTTTCTAAAAGTTGGGGCAGCCATTTGGGGTCAACAGCTTGCGTATCTCCTGGTACCAAAAGGGAAAAGCGGAGGGGGAGTTTTGTGAAAGTCTGGGAGCCCCCGGAGGGCCGGAGCTGTCCATGGCCAGCTCTCAATCCTGGGTTCCCCGCTCTTGGAAGATGCTTAACAAATGCTTCTTAATGGGTGTCCCCACCCCGGGTCTCCATCAAGTCCATAAGCATGGTCCGACGCTCACTACGTGATACGTTCCATGCTAAGCATTGAGGAGATATATTTAAAAAAAAAAAAAAAAAAAAAAAGCCCCCACCGCTCCCCCCCCCCAAAGAAATAATACACAGTCGCTTCCCCTCAAAGAGTTTGCGTTCTAATGGTAGATCGCATGGAATTCCAGCAAGTCCGAATCAGGAGAATTTGGGCTTCCTCTCAGAGGTTTCTTGCAGAAATTGGGACTTCAGGTGAGACTGGGAAAGAAGCTGGAAAAGGAGGAGAGAGCATTGGAATGAGTCTATGGCAGCCAGGGGAGATCGCCGGAGTTAAGGATGTACGAGGGGCTGGTTCCAGGAAGAGCGAGAGCCATGGCCCTGGATCTGGGGTACGGGAGACAGAGGGAGGTAAAGATGAAGAAGGGAAAAAAAAACCAGCTCGGGAAGGGTTTTTGGCCCGCTCCCTTGCCCTCCTCCCCATTACTACGGATTTACGTAGTCTAGGAGTCTCGTATTCACATAGCTGCAGGCTCCCCGGATAGAACGTAAACTCCTGGGAGACTGGGCTCCTTGCAGGATGCTCAGAGCCTGGTGGAGAATCCTGGGCACATTTAAGCAGGCGCCTAGTAAATAGTTATTCAGGACAGTGTCCGGGGCCAAAGGTCACCTCAGCTCCCGCCCAGTGTCCTTCTGGGCCTGAAGGACAGGAAGAGTGTTTCAGGTTGGGACAGACGGCCCCACTCGGAACTTGTCTTTCTCCCCTTCGAGGCTGGGTCTCGTTGCCCTCTTCGGTGCGCGCCACCAACTTGGTCACCGGGAGAGTAACTGGGAAGAGAAGACCTCATCTGAGGAGGGGGGAAATAGTCACCATCGCCAACCAGAATGGCCGAGTGGTTAAGGCGTTGGACTTAAGATCCAATGGACATGTGTCCGCGTGGGTTCGAACCCCACTTCTGGTAGGAGGCTAACATTTTTGAGCCGAAAGGAATTCATTCTCTAGTCACCATCTACAAGAGGAGGGGGAAAAAAAAAAAAAAGCTGGAAACTGAATTCCTCGGAAAGTCCTCTTCCCAGGAGAACATCGCCGTCCCTCCCTCTCACCGTGGAGGGGAGAAGTACAGGAGAGGGCCCCCCAAAGGCCTTGCCATACTACGCTACTGATCGCTTCTTCCGCTCCAAGGCAGCACTAGCAATAAAATGACCACCTCATTCATTACACAGGGCTTCCTCAATATTACTTGCAACATCTCAACGGATTCAACGTTCAGCACAAAACCTGCACATAGTAGGCGCTTATTGACTTGAGGAGAACTAGAACTCGCAATCAAGAATAAAGAACCCAGATGGGCTCAACCCTAAAACCCCAGATTTGAAAGGAGCGCTGCTCTCCCACGTTAACAGACATGTCTCATGAAATCGTCTCTACTTAAAAAAACAAAGCTCCAGAAACAGTCAAAGTTCTTACTGAGCAGGAAGTCCCGCAGAGCAAATTCTTTCAAACGCGCGCGACGCGCGAACTGGGTGATTACAGTAGAGACAGAATGTGAGTTTCGTGTAGTGAGTTTTTCGGGTGGCTCAATCGGTAAGGTTTGAGGCTCCTCAACAAGAGGTTTATGGTTCGAATCCTATGCACCTCTGAGAACGTGGTTTTGGGAAAGGAAGGCATATTTTTTTAAAGCTGCTGCATAAGGTGACCTCAGCTTGGAGCCCGGACCTACAAGTCTTCCAAAACTCTGGGCCCCTAACCCCGATGAGCCTGCGCTCCAACCCCCCTTTTCTCCCCGCCTCCAATCAAAAAGTCACAATAAAGACTAACTCCTGGTTCCACTGGGGCTCGAACCCAGGACCTTCTGCGTGTAAAGCAGACGTGATAACCACTACACTATGGAACCCGAGATGGGAACTAGGGCTTCGCCTCAAGCCTTTAAGTATGGAGTGCAGATTCTCACCTCCAGGTCCATATTCTCTATTGTGTTATTAATAAATTAATTAATCTCATTAATTAATTAATTCGGTGGTCCGAGTAAGTGGCAGCTAGTAATAAATTAATTAATCAAATACATAAATAAATACATTCGGTGGCCCGAGTAAGTGGCAGCTGGCTCTAGGAAACGGAAGGTCGGCTCCGCGATCGCGTCGGGCCTGAGTCCTGAGCATTCACAGCGCCCTGGTTACACCGGACTCTCCTCTGAACCTCTCAGTACTCGCTGACAGGCGCCCGGGGAGGGGAGAAACCTCCCAGGAAAGCGGATGCAGGGAAAAAGAGAAGAGTATCTTTATTGTCATGACCTCTTCAATTGAAATCGAACATTTTCCTCAATCAAGAGTGAGGGAAGGAAAAAAAAAAACCACACACACACACAAAAAAAAAAAAAGCTTCTGCCGAAACCCGGGATCGAACCAGGGACCTTTAGATCTTCAGTCTAACGCTCTCCCAACTGAGCTATTTCGGCGCACGGAAGCGCCTTTCAACTTAGTTAGCCCCCAAGGCCGAGCTGATTTTTTTCAAGTGCTTCCCAGCGTGCTTTCTATTTATAACTAAAGGAAGTCAGAAAAAGATACCTTTAATCATCATGTATTCCCAAGAGCAAACTGGGGGCACCCCAGGGGTTCATCCAAGGAGGCAACGAAGCCCAACAAATCCGAAGGAAGGGTGGATGGATGAGGATTTGAAATCATTCATTCATTCATTCATTCATTCATTCATTGCTTGGTTTAACTTGAAGCTTTAAATAAATCCATGATCATGTGAAAAAGTGGTAGCTTGAAAAGCAAAATAATAATAATAATAATAATTACAAGTTGACACCTATAAAAGATAAGTCAGTGTCTCAGATACGGGTCACCCTTGTCCTCTTTTTTTCACATCTAAAGGATTTGTGTCCATTTCAGAGCCTTGTGCCTGTCATTCAAGTAAGCTTCCCAGTACAAGGCAGTCCCATTTTTCCAAGTTCATTTCCTGTCACAGTTTTCCATTTACTATACACTGGAGACAAAGGGAATCATTCACTGATATCAGAAACCTCCCCAAATTACACACACACACACACACACACACAGGTATATACTATGATGCCTAAAATTTCCCCTCTATCTGTCCCACTCCCAGAGAAAAGGAGGGATAATAGAAAATATTTCATCAAAGCTAATATGTGTGTATACACACACACATGTATATATATATATGGTGTATATATCTAGTATACATATCTATGTATATGTATGAGTTCCATGTATACATATAGCTTCCAATTCTATTTTCCCCAACCCAAAACTTCTTCCCATGTCCACCCTCCAGGCCCCATCCTTACAAAGGATCTGGAAGAAAGTGTCTTCTCATAACTCATCTTTGGAGCTAAATGTATTCTTTGTCCATTTCTGACATTTATTTTCTGCTGTCTATAATCTGTGTGAATGCTTGTAGTATTAGCCAAAGATCTGATCATTGTTTTTCACAGCCAAAAGATCAGTATCAGTTCAAACTCTACCTTCTCCCACAAGGACCCCTACAGTTCATTGCATGCAGCTTGTTTTTTCATTAGTGATCATTGCTTTTTCATGTTTTTATTGCCTGGATTTCCACCCTTGTCCCCTATTCCTCTCCATTTCCTCTCAGAGAACCCAAACCCTTGAAAGCTTCTCTGTCACTGTTAAAATGGCCACCATGCTCCCAATGAAGCAGGCTCTCCCACCACGTGTCATCCTTGACTTCTCACTCTCATACACCCCACCCCCTTATCCAATCTGTTGCCAAGTCCCACTGATTCCACCTTTGCAACACCTCACATGTAATGCCCCTGTCTACTCCCAAGAGGACAACCATCCTGGGACAGGCCTTCGGTACCTCAGCAATGTGCTACTGAAAGAGCCATCTAGCTGGTCTTTCAACCCCCCTCTCCAGTACATTGTCCACTCAGTTGTCAAAGTGACCTTCCTAAAGCAGATCCCCTACTCAATAAATGTCAGTAACTCCCAATTACTTCCAATATCACATATAAAATCCTGTTTGGTTTTTAAAGTCCTTCATAAACTGGCCCCTGGCCCATTCTTACCTTTCCTGTTCTTTTTACGACTTATTCTCCTCCTTTACAATCCTATGCCGGCCTTCTCTGCCTCCCCAATCCATATCTGTTCATTCTCTCTCATGTCTGTAACACACTTGGCTTTCTTTTCATTCTACCTTTTGTAAGAAGCCTTTCCCAACCATCCCCCCTCTCCCAACTCCCACAAAGCCAGCGCCTCCATCAACTTACCCCGGACATATCTGATAAGCTCATAGTTATTTGCAGGTCACTTCCTATATATATATATACACACACACACACACACACACACACACACATATATATATACCTACATATATACCTATATCTATACCTATACATATATATAAAGGTTAACTTTTTCCTGGAACTAAAATAGTGAAGGAAGAGGTTTGATTTTGTTGTTTATTTTGGAAGGAAGAAGGATAAGGTCCCACACAGACAAAAGTCACCCTATTGGAGGGTCAGATCCCCCTGGGAGACCTTGGGGCAAAGGATCTGGGGGCAGAAGCCTTCTGTAGTATCTTTCAGCAGCAGGCCTACATATACACACACACATACATATACATATACATACATCTATATACACTTACAAATATACATATACACAAACACACATGCATATACATATACACACACATCTATACAGATACATCTATATACACACATATATACATTTATACATACATCTATATATCCACACACGTATGCATATATATACATACATCTGTATACACACATGTATACATTTATATACACATAAATATACCTATATACACATAAATGTACATGTATATACACATATATACACATACATATATACGTATACTCACACATATGCACATCTCTATACACATATATACACATACATATATACGTATACACATATATACACATATATACACATACATATATACGTACACGCACACATATATACACATACATGTATACGCACACATATATGCACATACATATATACGTATACACACATATATGCACACACCTGTTTATACATGCACGTGTATACATACAAAGCAAGGATGATGAACCAAGACACTGAGCTCCTCAGAAGTCCTCTCTCCAAACCCTAAATTTGCGTTCGGTGCCCAAACTCCATTTCCCCAGCGATCATTAAGATCTGATGCAACCCTCCTGTTTCCTAAGTGGAGATGGCAGCTTTCTGCTTGATTTAAACAAGGGCTCAACACAATTCCGCTGAGTTGGTAGAACCCTCGGCGGTTTTCAGTCTCCTGTTCCCACTGAGCCCAGAAGCTCGCTCCCTCAGACCGAGCTCCCGACCCCCGGACGCCCCTTCCTTCCCCGAATCCCCCGAGTTAATAATGCCCTCCGGCTCTAGAAATTACTCCGCGTTATATGCACGAGCATATAATTATCTGCGTATGAGTGACATCCTCGCCCTGGAGAGCAGCGTTCTTAGCCTTTGTCTGTGCCAGGAATCCCTTGGGCTGGGGAAGCCTAGTGGGGCCCTTCTGGGAATCCGGGAGCCCCAGGACTAGCTAGAAGGTTTTTGGGGACGGGTTGTGTTGTCGTTTTCATGTGTGTGTGTGTGTGTGTGTGTGTGTGTGTGTGTGTGTGTGTGTGTGTGTGTGTGTGTGTGTGTGTACATGTGCACATATATATAAGTCTGGCCTGTGTAGCAGTAATTTACCCAGGAGCTGACACATACTAAGCTCTTACTGCTTGCTGTTAATTCTTAGGCGAGTCGTTACTTCCCGGGACAGCGGGCTCCGGGAGTCGCGTTCGAATTCGGATTCTCTCACTTCCCCTCTCTGGGTTTCAGTTTCGTCGCCTGCAGAATAAAGAGATTGCAACGATAACAGCAACAACTAATATCTAGGTTGTTCTTGAAAGTTTGCAAAGCTCAGGAAATGGTGCCTTGAGGAGATTCCCTAAATGCTCCTCACCTCCAAAACTCTAATCCTCCAAAGACGGAACCGGGAGGACGGTGACCCTCTCCCCGGCTCTCTCGTTGCACAGTGGCCCTTTCCCCGGCTCTCCCCGAGGACGGCGGCCCTTTCCCCGGCTCTCTGTACCCAGCCGGTCCCACGCTGCTTTCGCCGCAACACCCAGATACAAGTCCAGCTTAGGTTCTGGTGTTGTTTTTTTAAGCGGTTTTTGGTTTCTTTTTAAAGTTTTTCTTTCATAAAAGTTGCACGCCCGAACAGGGACTTGAACCCTGGACCCTCAGATTAAAAGTCTGATGCTCTACCGACTGAGCTATCCGGGCTCTTGGTGCGCAGGGGTGCCTGGGTATGTGAACATGTCAACTTGTTTTGGAGCCACTTTTGAGACCTATGTTCATTTCACCCATTTGAGAGCTCGCACAGCTTGGTCCGCTGTCCCCACTGCGGGACTGGAGGAGAAAATCCCTGTCCGTCCCACGCACGACATCCCGCCCGCAGCCAAAGGGAGCTCTGCACAGCTGCCCCTCGAGCCCCCCGTAGGCTAACTCTCGCGGACCATGTTTGGGGAAGGGGAGGGAGCCACGGGCTTGGAGGGGCGAGACCCTCTGCTCTGGAAAGGCGAAGAACTTGCTCTTTCTGCCCTGCTGCGGAGAGCTCGGGGCACTCTCGGAGACGCGTCCCCACCGCCCTTCCGACTGCTCAAGAACAGGAGGGTTTCAGCAGCAGGCCTCCCCTTCCCACGCCGCCGCCCACCATGCCCCGGGCTGGGGAAGCTTGGCAGCCGGCAGTTGGGAGCCTGTTCCTTTAAATGCTCGTTCCGGTCTGTCCCTGCCAATCTCTCCTGCAGGTAAGGCCCTGGCGCCGCCCAGCTGGGTTTAAAGTCTGTGGGCGGGAGGGGAAGGAGAGGGGGCCGCGGAGCCTTTTTGTCGTTGGCTGTTTTTACTACGCATGTTTAAACACGTGATCGGTTAAATACACCCCTGTATACATATATGTACATATACGTATACACATGTACACACATATAAACACCTATATGTGCATATATACACATATATACAAACACTGCCTCCTATATGTACATATAGATAAACACACACCTATATATGCATATATATAAACAAACTGACTCCATAGATAGATAGATAGATAGATAGATAGATAGATAAACACATCTATATATGCATATATACATATACATATACACACATATACACACATATACATATACACAAATATACACACATATACACACATATACATATACACAAATATATACACATATATATATATATATATATATATATATATATATATATATATATATATATATATATATATATATACATATACATACACACTGACTCCTATATATACATATAGATAAACACGCACCTATATATGCATATATATACAAACTGACTCCTGTATATATATATAAACACACCTATATGCATATATACATATACGTATACACACATATATACCTATATACACATATACATACACACTGACTCCTATATATACATATAGATAAACACACACACACATATATATATACAAATATATACATATATATACACATATACATATACACTGACTCCTATATATACATATAGATAAACACGCACCTATATATGCATATATATACAAACTGACTCCTGTATATATATATATATATATATATATATATATATATATATATATAACACACCTATATGCATATATACATATACGTATACACACATATATACCTATATACACATATACATACACACTGACTCCTATATATACATATAGATAAACACACACACACACATATATATACAAATATATACATATATATACACATATACATATACACTGACTCCTATATATACATATAGATAAACACACACACACATATATATATACAAATATATACATATATATACACATATACATATACACTGACTCCTATATATACATATAGATAAACACGCACCTATATATGCATATATATACAAACTGACTCCTGTATATATATATAAACACACCTATATGCATATATACATATACGTATACACACATATATACCTATATACACATATACATACACACTGACTCCTATATATACATATAGATAAACACACACACACACATATATATATACAAATATATACATATATATACACATATACATACACACTGACTCCTATATATACATATAGATAAACACACACACATATATATATATATACAAATATATACATATATATACACATATACATATACACTGACTCCTATATATACATATAGATAAACACACACCTATATATGCATATACACACATATATATACATATATACATACACACTGACTCCTATATATACATATAGATAAACACACCTATATATGCATATACACACTATATATATACAAATATATACATATACACACATATATATATATACACACTGACTCCTATATATACATATAGATAAACACACACCTATATATGCATATACACACACACATATATACATATATACATACACACTGACTCCTATATATACATACAGATAAACACACACCTATATATGCATATATATAAACAAACTGACTCCATAGATAGATAGATAGATAAACACATCTATATATGCATATATACATATACATATACACAAATATATACACATATACATATACACACATATACATATACACAAATATATACATATATATATATACATATACATACACACTGACTCCTATATATACATATAGATAAACACGCACCTATATATGCATATATATACAAACTGACTCCTGTATATATATAAACACACCTATATATGCATATATACGTATACGTATACACACATATATACCTATATATACATATACATACACACTGACTCCTATATATACATATAGATAAACACACACACATATATATACAAATATATACATATATATACACATATACATATACACTGACTCCTATATGTACATATAGATAAACACACACCTATATATGCATATACACACATATATATATACATAAATACATACACATATATATACATATACACACATATATACATACACACATATATATATAGATATATAGATAAACACACATATATATGCATATACACACATATATACAAATATATACATATACACACATATACACATACACTGACTCCTATATATACATATAGATAAACACACACCTATATATGCATATACACACACACATATATATACATATATACATACATGCTGACTCCTATAGTACATATAAATATATATATATATATATACACATATATATACCTATATATATACATATAGATAAACACACACCTATATATGCATATACACATATATATACATATATACATACACACTGACTCCTATATATACATATAGATAAACACACCTATATATGCATATATATACAAATATATACACATATACATATAGATAAACACAACCTATATATGCATATACATATACACACATATATACATATACACAAATATATACATATACATATATACATATGCATACACACTGACTCCTATATGTACATATAAACACATACCTATATGTGCATATATACATATATATATATATATATACACATATACATACACACTGATTCCTATATATACAACTCAATCAGAACACAGTCAAATTTCATGATCCAATTTTTCACATGTTTGTGTCATGTCCCCAGGAAAGTCCCTTTTCCCATTCACAGAACTATTCCTAGAACTTATGGGCCTTGAGCCAGTTTTATGGGCTCAGCTGGGGGCAAATCATATTATTACCCCCCCTAACCATATTTACATAAATGAAATAAAGTTAAATTTAAATTTCTTTAAAAAAAGAGAAAAAAAAAAAAAAAAGAACTGAATCAGAGTGATAGCATGGTAGGAATGAAAAAGAAATGTTTTTTGTTGAGGTGTGAGAGATCCTCTGACAGTAATGGAGTCCCCAGGCCAGGTTTGCAGTCCCGCTCTGCAGGGGAGGTTTTTGGCAAAAAATGGATTTTTTACACTGAGAAATGGCTTCTCAGTGGGCTCTTCCTGATTAGGAATTAGCAAAGGTTTGGGGTACAGAGTCATTTCTTTATTAACCTTCTATGGTTTGAGACTAGGGAGATTAAGGACTAATTTTCAATTAATAAACTAAATTCAATAAAGGGTGGTGATTATGCCCTAAGCCAAGATCTACAATTGAATTGTAGGTGGAAAGCACTATGGGAGCTTCCCCTAGAACAGGAGGGTGGGTCCCCTCCCAAAGGTCAGGAGGGGCTCTCAACTGTGGACTTGATGAGGGGAGCCCCCAAAACTCTCTGAAAACTCCTTCAAGGAGAAATTCTCCTTAAACCCTGACTCTGTGAGACCCGCCCCAGGGAATCAAGATAAAAATGCTTTATCTTGGTGGGACTAGTTGAAGTAATCTCATTTAGATTTCCACTGACCCCTATTGTTGGCTCAAAACCACTCCCAGTAAGTGGTCTCCTCTAGGCCTGGAGGCAGTGACAGCATTGAAGGAATCTTACTCCATTGAAACTTCTGTTCCAGATTTCCTTATAAAATGGCAATTTAAACTCAGTCCTTGCAGAGGACCTAATATGCCAAGGAATCTTTCTCCCTGGCATAGCAGGAACCCTCTGCCCACTGAAATGATATTCTCTCTATTTTTTTTATTATTATAGCTTTTTATTGACAAAACATATGCATAGGTAATTTTCAATATTGTCCTTGCACTCACCTCTGTTCCAATTTTTTCCTTCCCTCCCTCAACCCCCCCCCCAGAGGGCAAGCAGTCTCATACATGTTAAACATGTTAAAGTATATCTTAGATACAATATATGTGTACATATCCATACAGTTCTCTTGTTGCCCAAGAAAAATCAGATTCAGAAGGTAAAAATAACTTGGGAGAGAAAAACAAAAAAAAACTGGGACACTGATGCATCGTTGGTGGAGTTGTGAAAGAATCCAACCATTCTGGAGAGCAATAATTATGCTCAAAAAGTTATCAAACTGTGCACATTCATTTCCCAGTGTTCCTTCTGTGGGTGTAGCTGATTCTGCCCATCACTGAGCAATTGGAACTGAATTGGATCTTCTCATTGTCGAAGATATCCACATCCATCAGAATTGATCATCATATAGTATTGTTGTTGAAGTATATAATGATCTCCTGGTCTTGTTCATTTCACTCAGCATCAATTGATGTAAGTCTCTCCAAGCCTCTCTGTATTTCTCCTGTTGGTCATTTCTTACAGAGCAATAATATTCCATAACATTCATATACCATAATCTACCCAACCATTCTCCAATTGATGGACATCCATTCATTTTCCAGTTTCTGGCCACTGCAAAAAGGCTGCCACAAGCATTCTTGCACATGCAGGTCCCTTTCCCTTCTTTAATATCTCTTTGGAATATACTCCCAGTAGAAATATTGCTGGATCAAAGGGTATGCACATTTGATAACTTTTTGGGCATAATTCCAGATTGCTCTCCAGAATGGTTGGATTCTTTCACAACTCCACCAACGATGCATCAGTGTCCCAGTTTTCCCACATTCCCTCCAACATTGGTCATTATCTTTTCCTGTCACCTTAGCCAATCTGACAGGTGTGTAGTGGTATCTCAGAGTTGTCTTAATTTGCATTTTTCTGATCAGTAGTGATTTGGAGCCTCTTTTCATCTGAGTGGAAATCGTTTCAATTTCATCATCTGAAAATTGTCTGTTCATATCCTTTGAGCGGAATGATATTCTCTTTCAGCATTACTCTCTCTTTATCTTTATCCCTATTTCCCTAACAAGACTTTATACCTCTCTGTTGGGATTTCTCTGCTAGAAATTTTACTTCTCTGCCAGGACCTTCCTAATGCTAATATGATTATAGCAATACCAATATAGATAGAAGAAGTAATGGAAACTGTCACCAAGCCAGGAAAGCACCAAATCTCCAGTCTCTTCACTGGGGAACCCAGGATAGAGCTTTCGGGGTCTGGATGGGGAGCAAGGGATCCCAGGCAGAACATCCTCTCCATGGGTGAGATTCCAAAGTTCTCCTTGGAACAGAAACATCATCAACCCTTCCAAACAAAGAAGGCTGGCTGCCGACAAAGAGGCTTATTGCCAACTATCCCATGTGCTGTGCATGCACAGCATCAAGAGGGCAGCCAGACCTCACTATGGAGTTCGCAGGCAACGTTCCTTCCCAGAGAACTGCAGCAGATATTCTGTGTTTATGTAGGATTTAGCATGTCTTCAAAATCCAGATTCACTCCAGGAGGGGGTGGGAGAAGAGGCACTACAGGCTACACACAGGGCCTGCACTGAAATATAGAAGAACTTCTAGATCCATTTGCCATTCAGTCAGCTTTCAGTTCTGACATGTTGAAAATATAGGCTATGGAGACTTTAGGGGTGAGTTTAGTGTATGTATATTTTCATTTGGAAAATCATGTAACAATTACATAGGCATAATATAATAAGTACAGTAGTAAACATTAACATAGGTGAACTATTATAGAAAAATATTTCTGCACAGGAAATTTAAATAAAAAGTCATATCAAGGATGGTTCGTATCAGAAGTTACTCTATTAATTTCCCAGCAACTTTGTATTCAATGTTCATGAAGAGCTCTTGGTTTTTCTCTAATAGTCACTGCAATTTGACAGAAGAATTTAGACTAGAAATTAAAGGTAGAAGGTAACAGGTTGGGGACCCAACATCATCCACTATAGTGGGGAAAAGTAGAAAGCATCATCCTGCCAATGGGAAAAACTCACAACCTGCAAATGGGGCTCCTTGCCCTACAGAATTCAGATCAGTTTGATTATTAGAGACTAGCAAGAGAGGTTGAACAGATACTTCATATAACATAGACAAATTGAATATGGGATATAGAGTAAAATCACAGAGATTAGGAGAATGGCTTAATAGACAGAGCTCCATCTGTTGGGTAACCATTCCGCATACATTTCCATGATCACAATTTGTGCAATCAGCTAAAGTATGAATACCATTATTTAGGTCTACGTAGTGTCCATTAATATGAGGCAAAGCAAAATAAGAGTGTAAAAGAAAAGCGATAACATGGAAAGTGCACATCACTGTAGCAAACCTGATTTTATAATGAGTTAGTGTGTCGGTGAATGAAATACTCTTGCATTTAGGGCTCTTTACTTCTTTAGCCATCCAATGACTCTTTGATGTATCGCTTGAGAGTACACTCTGCCATAACCGTGGGTCGCCCTGCATTAACATCCTTTGTCCGTTTTCCTTTTGTATTGGGCTATACATATTTTGTAACGAATGTGTCCAATTATACAATAAGGATATATTAATATTAAGGCGTAAAATGGCTAATACTGAAGCATTAAGTACTTGCAGGAAATTGTCTTTGGTAGTTTAGAGTGTATTGATGGGGCAGGATCATTATGGGCAACCATTGTGCTTTTACAGTTGAGACTCGAGCTGTACAATCTGCTGGAGAGGTTCTCAAGTTCTACTGAATTTACTGTGCCCAAATCAGTTCCTCCAAGGAGAGAATCATAGCAGATGCTTTTTGTCCTGCTATGTGATTCAATGAGTGGGAAAGTTATATTAAAGTGCAAAAGGTACTTTTGTACATTCTAGGTCACTTTTATGAGAGCAGATGCGTATTGCTTCATTTGTCCAGGAGTGACTAGGAGGATGTAATCGGCCCACCAAGTCCGATTCTGTATCACTGTGGTCTTAAAACAAAACAAAGACAATTGGTTCTCAGTCCTCGGGATTGTGAACTTAAGCCCCTGGAACATCCCTTGGGATGCATTGATACATTTGTCTTTCAGAGTCACGATGCTTTGTCGGGGATTGGACGTAGGTGTCAATATAGGATAATTATAGATACAACAGGTGACATTCACCTCAGATTGCACATTTATAGTAAAGTTTTTTCCTTTCACAAAGTGTCTTCCATATACTTGGGAGTATCCAGGCCAGTAAGTAGCATTATCATTCAACGTAAGATTAAGAAAGTAGCAAGGCCGGGCTGCAGGGCAGCTGAAATTGTCTTGTATTCTATCGTAAGTTGAATTGCTCCATCCCCAGCGGATGGTGGTAGTTGGACTTTTATTCACTATAACTCTGGGCGTCCAAACAACAGGCTCTAAGAGGAAGGTCATGATCCAAATCCCTGAAAAACACTATGAAAAGACATGTGTTAGTGGAACGACATATAAGGCACCATCTCCTGCGTAACAAACCAACACTGGCATTATTTTTTCCCTTCCGCTAGGATTTCCACAGCCTTGGGTTTAGTTGTAACCCACACCTTTGAGCCAGTTGCCATATTGGTAGTAGTAAATCCTCCCTTCCTCTATGTATCCGAGCGTCTGGGCACACTGGAGCCATCCTGCTAGGATTCCCTCATCCTCCCCTCTCCGAATGGAATTTTCTTTGTACATCTTCGCAATTTTTGCAAGGTCGTCCACGTGGACGCATTCATGCTCTTTGCTGTTCATCGAGGCATGAACATCTATGAGGAAAACTGAAATGATAGTATTTGGGGCTATGTCCCATATGTCAACCCACATTTCTTTTCCCCGTATCTCTTTTTCGTGAACCTCCCAGTTTTGGGAATATTTGGCATCCACTTAGAAAGTCCATTGACTTTGGGCCAGGAGTCGGTAAAGATGTCGTATTGACCCCCCCTTTTCTTGTTTTAGGGCCTGATATACTGCAGCCCACTGACTCCTTTCCCTGTACTTGTCAATATAACTGCTTTCTATATGCCACAGCTTTTAATGTCTAATTTGTCCCCCAAGTTTGTCAGTGCCATCAGGGAACCAAGTATACTTTTTTTGTTCAGAGCTTGGAGAGTCAAAGCCTTGGTTCGTGTATTTGCTCTGAGGCGACTGTTTCAGACACTTTTTCATGCAATACCAAGACTCCTGATTTCTGTATGTCCTCTTCCACTTTATTATACTAGATTCCAGGGCATGTCCTATCTTATGGGGAGCTGGGGTTCCCATCATCCATCCCCTAATGCTTGGGGCCTCATACTAAAGTGAGCTGTTCAGTTTCAGCTACTGCCCAATAAGCAGCCAGTAGCTGTTGTTCAAAGCCCGTATGATTTTCCCTGGCTGGGGGAAGAAGCTTCCTTGACCAGAATCCTAATGCTACATTATTTTCCCTGCCAATTTTTATCAGAGGCTCCAATTTACATACCCGACTTAGATGGATATTTGCAATCCGCTGCACTGTCCTGAGTAGGCCATAAATCCCAGGCTGTCTTAGCTTCCTCAAAAGATCTAATTTCTTCTTCTCCCCAAGAGAATTCGGATTTCTTCCTCGTGACCCAGTTTCAGTATTTGACCCAAATGTGGAATATGAGCTCTGCGTTATCCGAATCTTTGCGCTTCCTTTTTACTACTAAGTCTAGGATTTTCTGGCAGACTTTGGCCAGTATTTCCCAGAGGCCTCTGCTCCAAAAACATCCCAAAAACGTTGTCGATGGACCCGTTCCTTGGACCTCACTAGAGTTAACTTCCCATCCTTTCTTTTTGCTTTTTCTACCGGGACGTTCTGTCAGCAAGCAGTCCCCTGCAGAGGACCTGCAGTTTTGAGCCGACCACCCCAGTCTTCGCAGGGTCCTGTCCCCTTTGCCCATCCTTTGCCCCCCAGGACCAAGCTCCTCCCACCGGGGCTGTCTTGTTCACGCGCTTTATTTAAGTTCATCTTCAGAAATGGCTTCTCGTACCGCGAATCCGGTCCTGCTTTCCAGCAGACGTGGGATTTAGGAAACCGTGTTTCCGATTCGTGTCTACAATGAGACACATTTGAGAAGATGGCGCTGGATGGAGGATGTACAGAAATAGCTAACACACATTCTGATACTGGATGATTACAGCAGAGATGAGATGGCAGAGAGCATCACCAGTCCGGGGAAGCACCAACTCCGGGTCTCTCCGCTTTCCCGGGGATGCAGCTCTCAGGGCCGCGTTGGGAGCAAGGGGGCCCCAGCCGAGCGTCCTCCCCGCGGAACCCAGACCTGCCTTCCCAACGAAGAAGGCCGACGGCCAGCGGTCCCGTGGGGTAGCCAGGCCTCCCGGCGGGCTTCTCCCCGCCTGCTCCTTCTCAGACAGCTGGCGGGATTCCCAAGGCCGCACGTCCTCCACCTTTGGGTAGGACTTAGCAGTCTTCAACAGCCGGGTTCCCCGGGGACACAACAGCGGGCTCCGCACTGAAATACGGTAGAACTCCGTACCCCGAGAGTCAGACCAGTCTCTTCCCAGGCTACACCCCCTCCCCCCACTGTGATCTCATTGGACCTTTACGCTGAGTTTGCTTGCTTTCTGGGGGTGGAATGAAGCGCGCAGCTGAGGGATGTTACCCGCTGTACATGAGGAGAGAGGAGGAAGAAGGAAGTAGAGGAAGAAAGGGGAGGGAGGGAGGAAAAAAGAGAAAAGAATGGAAGGAAGGGAGGGAAGAAGAGAAAGGAATGGAAGGAAGGGAGGGAAGAAGAGAAAAGAATGGAAGGAAGGGAGGGAAGAAGAGAAAGGAATGGAAGGAAGGGAGGGAGGGAGGGAGGGGAGAAAAGAAAGGAATGGAAGGAAGGGAGGGAAGAAGAGAAAGGAATGGAAGGAAGGGAGGGAAGAAGAGAAAAGAATGGAAGGAAGGGAGGGAGGGAGGGAGGGAGGGGAGAAAAGAAAGGAATGGAAGAGAGGGAGGGAGGGAGGGAAGAAGAGAAAGGAATGGAAGGGAGGGAGGGGAGAAAGGAATGGAAGGAAGGGAGGGAAGAGAAGAAGGGAAAGAGGGAGGGAGACGAAAGGGAAGGGGGGAAAGGAGAGATGGAGAGACAGACGTATTGAGGTAGAAAAAAAGAGGAAATGATAGAAAGAGGTTAAAAGAAGGGAGAGAAGGGAAACATTCTGCTGGCTGAGGCTTGCAGGAGTACTGTTCCACAGACTGGGTAGTGCTGATTTGTGGAGGTCGCACAGTGGCCGGAACAGCGGTATCTGATGAACCGCAGTGGGGCCGAAGGGTTCGCGGGGATTCCCCGGCAGCTTGGACTTCTGGCTTGCCGCAGAGGCGCGCCCCCAAATCCCAACCAATTTCACAGCCTCCGAAAGAATTCAGATTAAAACCTGAGACGACGATTTAAAACTTCTGCCGAAACCCGGGATCGAACCAGGGACCTTTAGATCTTCAGTCTAACGCTCTCCCAACTGAGCTATTTCGGCGCCACGAAGAGCTCTTTCTCTTTGCTCTGACTAGAGTGAAGCACTTGCAGCCCCTAGTGGCCAAGCGAGCCGGACTAGAGCGGAGCTGGGTCCGCAGCTTCAGAGACCCTGGTCGGAGCGATCGCATGTCACCGCGAGGTGGGGGGGGGGGGGGGGGGTGGAAGTGGCCCCTAGGAGGCGCCTCCGGGAGCATCTACTCCGATCATTTTTGCAGGATCCTCCCATAGATAGTCTGGGTTCAGCTTGGGCCCCAGCCGCACCCCCATCCTGGGACTATCACCTCCCACTTCAGGCACATAATAAATCGATTCCTCTTGCCCTTTTCACCTTTTGAACGAATCGTAGTTCCTTAAGGAGCCCGGATAGCTCAGTCGGTAGAGCATCAGACTTTTAATCTGAGGGTCCAGGGTTCAAGTCCCTGTTCGGGCGCATCCTTCACCTTTTAGCACAGATTATCCAGCGGCATTTAGGAAGTCCCTATGGCCTTTCCCAGGCCGTGCAATCCTATATAAAAGCGAAACCGACCGCCTCTAGCAGCGTGAGCCGCTGTGGTTCCATTTTAAGCAGAAAGGGCGCACAGCCTGCGAGAGCGCATCAGACGCCTGGGATCTCGATTCGACTTCATTAATTCCGTTGGTATTTATTAAGCACCGATTGTATGCAAAGGACCGTCATAGAAACTGAATATAAAGACAGAAAGTTCGGGGAGCACTAAGACTTGGAAGAAGACCGGGAGAGGCTTCGCGTAGGACGCGGTGAGCGAGCCCATCTTGGAGGGAGCTCGGGACTAAGAAGTTGGGGGTGGGGGAATGGAAAGGCAGTGTATTCCTCTAGAGACACGCGGAGGGGAGAGAAAGAATGGGTCATCAGTCTAGAACGGATAGCTTGAAGACTGGAGTTTATATTTGATTTTAAGGGTAATAGGGAGCCACTGAAACTACTTGAGCAGGAATCGAGTATGAGTTAAAGAAATCTACTTTTAGACATTGATCCCTTCCATAGCTTTGGATTCCTGCCAATGTACTTAGAGAAGAGCCGGGTGGTGCAGTGGACGGCGTGTTGGACGTCAGGACTCTGACAACTTTGCTGTACTTAACGAGCTCATCTCGTTTATCTGCCCCTTGAAAGTAGGGTAGTTGTCGTACGGCTCTGTGGCGCAATGGATAGCGCATTGGACTTCTAGCTGCCTTGGCGAGGCATTCAAAGGTTGTGGGTTCGAGTCCCACCAGAGTCGCATTTTTGTTCGCTCTTCTAGTTTCATGGCGATCTCTTTATTTGTCAGTTGTTTGGTTTGGTTTGGTTTTTAGAGTAATAAAAGTAAGTTTGAGCGTCCTTGCAGGGGTTTAAGTTTCAAATTCTGCTATGTCGTATTAAGCGATACTGTAAAATTGACTCCCTTAGAGCTAAAGAGAAAGGGGTGGGGGTCGGGGGGTACTTACCCTCTTGTCTCCCATTCCAAGGGGTGGGGATCGGGGGTTACCCTCTTATCTCTCAGTCCAAAGGAGGAGGTGCTTAATAATTCCTACTGAGTTGGGGAATATTAGATAATCATTGTTCGAAGGAGATTATTAATTCAGGGATCTCACTAGGGCCCTCGGTAATCTTTTCTTTTTTATAGACAACCAGTGAATTCACTGAGTGAAGATTCCTGGAGTTTGGCTAACAGCAGTTCATTTTAATAAAGTTCTTCTCACTTCGGATTTACTTACAAACTTCTGCTCGTTTTTTTCTTCACGATCGGCGCCTTTTACAATATTCTATCTAAAAGTGAGGTTTCCGCCCGAACAGGGACTTGAACCCTGGACCCTCAGATTAAAAGTCTGATGCTCTACCGACTGAGCTATCCGGGCTCCTGGTTCTCCTGTACTGCAGGAGTCTCTGTAGTCTATTCCAATTACACTCATTCTTAGGTTTCATTTTCTATTAATAATAATAATTTACGATAATAATAAATTATTATTTTTTAAAAGACTTGCAATAGACCAGAAAGGCCGCTCCACTTCAACCCAAAGACGTAAATCGAAGCCATGGTTCATTCCCTTCTTTTTCTGAAGATTACGAGACTTTGCGCGGCTCACTTCACTTTCTGTTCCCCCCAAAGTCAAATGAAAAAGGGTTTATTAGGTCTCATCACCACCAAGTTATTCATTCGTGCGCCGCCTTCGGTTGGTGGCGCTTCCCAGACGGAAGAAAAAGCCTTCGGGATTCGAGTGTCCCGGTGTCTTCCTAGAGTAGTAGAATGGCTGACAAGCAGATGTTTAGGAAAAGCTTAAAGGAATTAGGAGGATCAATCTTTGTCAAAAAGATGGTAGACATCTCCCTCTTTTCCTCTGGGGCTCTAGGTGGCGCCATAGTGCGCAGAGTGCTGGACCGGGAAGACCTGAGTCCACGTCCAGCCTCAATCTTAGCAGCAGGCAAGTCACTTACCCCTGCTTGTCTGTTTCCCCATCTGTCAAACGAGCTGGAGAAGGGAATAAGACACCACTCTGGTTTCTCTCCAAAGAACAGGCTAAGATTGGGATTCCCACGTTTCCTTGGAAAAATAGCGGATGCAAGATTGTCTTGTATGTGCGTGTGGGTGTGTGGGTTCCTTGGCTAGTTTTGCCTTTATTAGAAGTGAGCTTGGAGAAAAAAGAATAAATGTTTTTAAATTTAAAAAAAGAAGTGAGCTTGGAGAAAAAATAATTATTATTTTTAAATTAAAAAAAGAAGTGAGCTTGGAGAAAAATAATAATTATTTTTAAATAAAAAAAGATGTGAGCTTGGAGAAAAAAATAATTGTTTTTAAATAAAAAAAAGAAGTGAGCTTGGAGAAAAAATAATAATTATTTTTAAATAAAAAAAAGAAGTGAGCTTGGAAAAAAATCATATTTTTAAATAAAAAAGAAGTGAGCTTGGAGAAAAAATAATAATTATTTTTAAATAAAAAAAAGAAGTGAGCTTGGAGAAAAAATAATAATTATTTTTAAATTAAAAAAAAGAAGTGAGCTTGGAGAAAAAATAATTATTATTTTTAAATAAAAATATATATATATATATATATTTTTTTTTTTTTTTTTTTAAATTAAAAAAAGAAGTGAGCTTGGGAGGGAGGAGGGAATGCATCAGGAAGTGATGTTAAAGTTATCCTTTGACCGTATCCATCATATTCCCAGTAACCCCCTCATCCTGACAGATGGCATCAGCCTTGACACTTTCTTACCTAAATACTTCAATCCTTGCCCCTTTGATTGGAGGCAGGGGCAAATGTTCATTTAAGAAGAGCATCCAAGCCAGTTCTCCCTTCCTTTCCTCCTTCTTAAAACTTCTTCTTTCCCCCATTCACCCTTCATTAGATTGGAATCCTTTGAGGGCAAATACTGTCTTTCTTATTCATATTTGTAATCCTGAGACTGGCCCATAGTAGGTACTTTGTGGTTGTCTCATTTCAGTCCAGTGACTTCATTTGGGATTTTCCTAAACAAAGATGACAAGTCCTTCTCCAGTTCCTTTTACAAATGAGGAAACTGAGATATTCACGCTTAAGTGACTTGCCCCGGGTCACACAGGTAGTGAAGTGGGTGAGACCATATTTAAACCCTAGGGACTGTCTCTAGCCAGTAAGCCACTTCACTGCCCCAGTAGGACTTAATAAATGTTTGTTGAATAGAAATAAAACAAGAATGATAAATAATGAGAGAGAGAGAGAGAGAGAACTGTATGAGTACTATTTTCTAAAATTTCCCATCTTTGATTTTTACATTGCTTTCATTTTCCAATATCTCTACTCCCCAAATAACCAACCCTTAACGAATAAAAAGGAGTTAAATAACAACCACAAAACAAAACCCAACCAGTTTTGCAAAATACCTCAAAGAAGCCTGACATTATATATGGTGTTGCGCTTCAGTAGTTCTCCACCTCTGCAAAAAAGTACATTTTCATATCTCTTTCAAAGCCAAGCCATTATAATTTCATGGTCGTTTCACATTTTTATTAATTCCACTCATGTTACTGTAATTGCTTCTTCTGACTACTTTACTTTGCATCAGTTCATACTTTTCTAAAATTTGGATCAAAGGAAAAAATTGCACATCAGAAAACAAAAGATCATGAGTATAAATTATTTTACTGTTATATCGTCTTTCTTGAATTGGAAATTCATTGATATTTTGAATCCTCCCTGATACTCTGCCGGGCACATGTTCTACTTTTGTTTTGTTTTGTTCTTATTTGCTATATTTCTACATGTTCTACTTTTGTTTTGTTTTGTTTTTATTTGCTATATTTCTATTTTCTAATAAATTAAAAAATAACAAATTTAAAAAAAAAAAGGAAATTCAAGTCAAAGTCCCCTAATATATCTTGGAAATTAGACCATGTTATCAGAGAAACTTGCTTCAGAGATTTTTCCCTCTAATTACCCAATTCCTTTCCAAATTTTAACTATATTAGTATTGTTTGTGCAAAAAAACCTTAATTTTATATAATCAAACTTGTCCATTTTTGTCTTCTGTCTCTCCTTGTTTAATCATGAATTCCCCTATCGATAGATCTGTATTGAAAGTGAATTGCGGGGACAGCATAGCTGACACCATTTTCTTCTGTATCAGCTATTTTGCTGTCTGTGATCCCTCAAAGGACTTGCAAAATCTACTGCAGCAGCTGGTGTCCATTAGTGTCTTCTGTCCTCCTCTACTCAGAACAAAATGACTTAGTTCCTGAAGGTGGAAGACTCCAAAGTCCCTGAGGGGTCTTCCTCCTTCTCTGGCTTGATATGATTTAATCCAACTCCCTCTATTAAGAAAACATCTCACTTTTTCTATCTGGTTTTAGCAAGACTGCTATTTTTCTTTGAACGACGTCTACATTTTAGTGAGTCACCATTTCTCGTCTTCTTTGTTCCACTATATTATACAAATATTGTTGATGAATTGTGAATGACATTCCCTCATCGCCTCCTGATAGGGCAGGACACATTCTGAGAGTGCTAAAACCTATTTCTGATTCATTCATTTATTTGTTAGTTCGAAAATTCACGGGACATGTAAAAGATAATTTCTTCCTTGCCCATCAAATTTGCTCATGATATCACCTTTTTATCTGTCACGTGCCCATTTGGAATTTCTCTTAGTATGCAGTTTGAAATGGTGAAACCGTGACATTACAAAGACTTTGGTTTCTACAACATGAATGTTGTGTCTGATTCTTCATGACCTCATTTGGGGTTTTCTTGGCAAAGATACTGGAGTGGTTGGCCATTTCCTATTCCAGGAATAAGAGAAGGAAAAGAAACAAGCATTTTTTCAGCATCTATTTTATTGACAACTAGGTCACACAGTGAATATGGTTCTGGATTTAGAGTCAGGATTGTATCCCCAAGTTCAAATCTGACTTCAGACACTTACAAGTTGTGTGGCTGTGGACAAGTCACACAACCTTCTGTTCCCGATCTGTAAAATGAGGATACCATCTAAGCACCGGGATTAGTGCCAAATGAAATATTTGTAGGAATGTAACCTCTGTTTCCCAATCTGTAAAATGGAGATAACACCTCCGTGCTGGGATAGTGCCAAATGAAATATTTATAGGAGTTTAATGTGGAAGATATTGTCAAGATAACATTTGTAAAAGCATTGAACACAGTGCCTGGCTGAGGACATGGTAGTCATTTATTAAGTGTCTGCTCTATGTCAGACGTCAGATAAATGGGCAAATCTGCGTTCTCTTATTAGGGAAGGAAATGAGCATCGTTAAGCGCCTGTAAAAATCTTATTTGATGCTCACTTTAACCCTGGGATTTAAGTGATATGATCATCCTTCTCTCTTGAGAACAGTCCTGATAATCTACCTGCCAGCCTTTGACTCAACTAGGACTACAAGTGACCCTTGCACTGTGTAGGCTCCAGCAACACTAGCCTCCTGCAAGAATAGCTGCTTTTTATGCTGCCCAGGACCAGTCGTACCAAGGGCTGTGTCTGCAAAGACTCCGATGGAGAGCTGGAGCTGTTGCCACTGATAGCCTTGAGTTTGTGATGTCTCCCTGTGCCTGTTAAATAGAGGAATACATGCATGCCATGGACACTTTTCCTACTCTCTTTTCCTCTGAAATGTGTGAATTTTTCAAAATCTTTTTTAAATCCTTAAAATCTTAAAAAACAAACAAACAAACAAAAAACTATTATCTTTAATCCTAATTCAGAGGACCAGGAAGAGTGGATACTGGGCTCAAAATCACTAGGCCCACTTTCTCCTCCAAAGTCAACTGGGTCCACTGGTAAGACATAGATTAAAATAACTGCAAATGGCCCTGGATGTAGTGGGAGACCTCAGCCTTTTTAAGCTAAGGTCTTTAACTGAGGTAACAACCAATGATTATGATTAAAGCTAAGTAAGAAATGAACCAGAGAATGGCTTCTTTTACTTAATCTACACACACACACACACACACACACACACACACACACACACATATGTATATCACACATGAGTGTATAACTCTTGGGGGGGGGTTTAACCTTAGAGTTTCTGATCAAAATTATTTCTATTTCCATTCACTCTGAGCCAATCAGGACCCAAACAATGATCAAGGGCAGTTTAACCTGGGACCTATTGGTCATCAATCAAAGAGCCAGATTTGGGTTTCAGGCCTGGTCCTAAGTAGTAAACTCCTTGATGACTTTCAGGGTTTCAGTGTATCAAAATTTATGATCCTTTGGACAGAATGCCCGCAGATAAAGGTGATACCCTATATGGATAGAGAGAAGGGAAAGGAAAGATGAAAAAGGAAAGGAGCTGTGTTGTCTAACTGGTCAGTCTTAGTTGGGTTCCCCAGGGGTGTGGGTCCTACTACTATTCACAGAAATGAGACAGAGAATGGTCTCTTTATTTAGTCCAAAAAAAAAAAAAAATGGCTGGGTACAGTGTGAACTAAGGCACAAAGAAGGTGTAAAGTAGGATGAGGGGGCGGAAGAACCAGGTGGCAGTGAGTAATCTCATTTGGCCAGAAAGAGACAAACGTGAAGAGCAACAACATGAGATTTGAACCGATCAGTATTGTGAAGACATTTGAACTTGGATTAAGCATTTGCATTTTATTCATTAAGCAAAGGGAAGACCATTCCAGGTTTTTAGTAGAGTAGGCCTTGTTATCCTTTATGATTGAAGTAGCCATGTAGAGAGATAATAGATTAGACCCAGAAAGACAGGTTAGGAGGATTTTACAGTGAAAGAGAGGAGGGTTTAAATTGGGATGAAGAAGAGGGGCAAAAAGTAACTTCAGAAATGACTGCACAATGATCTGATTATCATTGCCGAGGAAGGCAGAAACAGGGAGACACACCACTGTCTTAGAAATCACATGTAAAGTCCAGACAGAAAAGGGTTTAGAATTGTTTTTGTTTAGCTCAAAGGCAGAACTTGTAGCAGCAGGTATGAAGTTAGAGCTTATAAGTTTCCTTATAGCAAGAAAATTTTCTGAAGCGTTAGGGCTGTCCAACATTGGGAAGGGCCTTTCAGAGGGGAGGGGGTTCTCCTTCAAAAGCTCCCCTTGGCTCTTCAAGCAAAAGCTGGCTGACCATTTATTGGGCTTGTTCTTCCGGGCATTTCTTTTTTCTGTTCAACTAGATGGCCAGCCAGAGCCCAACAGAAATTCTGAGAACTTATGATTCTCTGAAGAACAACTCTTCCAGATGCTGTATACAATCAGTTCCATCAAACCCACATCCCTCGAGGAGATCAGTGATTATTTCAGAGATTTGGCCTAACACACTATGCAAAAAAAAAGAAAGAGAAAACAAACCTTAAATGCATGAAAATGCCATATTGATGTTAGATGACCAGCCCACTTTTGCTTACATATTTGTGCATTTATATATGAATGTGCATTTATATGACAAAGACCCTAAAGATGGACTCCAAGCTGTACCCATATTTAAATAGGAGGAAGAATTCTGAAGGATTGATTTGGAAAAAGAGTTGGCTACAAGCTGCTCTCCAGTACACACACACACACACACACACACACATTCACTCACTTTTGTTTTTATTTCACCATCATTTCTCAATCATCCCAGAGTCATCCTTTATAATATAACTTTACAAATGGAGTTGGGGGCAGGGGAGGATTCAGCAAAATCAAGCAGTGCATTGAAAAAAATCAAAAGTAAAGAGTGGAAAGAGACCTGTATGTGCCAAAATGTTTGTGGCAGCTCTTTTTGTTGTAGCTAGAAACTGGAAGTTGAATGGATGTCCATCCATTGGAGAATGGTTGGGTAAATTGTGGTATATGAATGTTATGGAATATTATTGCTCTGTAAGAAATGACCAGCAGGAGGAATACAGAGGGGCCTGGAGAGACTTAAATCAACTGATGCTGAGTGAAATGAGCAGAACCAGAAGATCACTGTACACTTCAACAACAATACTGTATGAGGATGTATTCTGATGGAAGTGGAAATCTTCAACATAAAGAAGATCCAACTCACTTCCAGTATCAATGATGGACAGAAATAACTACATCCAGAGAAGGAACACTGGGAAGTGAATGTAAATTGTTAGCACATGTCTATCTACCCAGGTTACTTATACCTTTGGAAGCTAATAATTAATGTGCAACAAGAAAATGGTATTTATACACATATATTGTATTTAGGTTATATTGTAGCACATGTAAAATGTATGGGATTACCTGCCTTCGGAGGAGGGAGTAGAGGGAGGGAGGGGATAATTTGGAAAAATGAATAAAAAAAAAAAAAAAAAAAAAAATCAAAAGTGTTGTGTTCTACACCTGAGTCTCAATTATTTTATTGCAGTTGGTCTTTTCCATTTACATTGTTGTGATCATTGTGTACTTTTTTTCCCCTGAGGCAATTGGAATTAAGTGACCTGCCCAGGGTCACACAGCTAGGATGTGTTAAGCGTCTGAGGTCACATTTGAACTCAGGTCCTCCGGACTTCAAGGCTGGTGCTCGATAGAGCACCGTCTAGCTGCCTCACTTCTCTTGTTTTAATACATGTCTTTCTGTGCTTTTTTGTATTCATGAATCATTGTTTCTTACAGCAAAATAATAATCCATTGAATCATTGTTTCTTACAGCAAAATAATAATCCATTATATTTATTTAGCACACTGTGCTTAGCCATTCTCTAATCAACAGACATCTGCTTTGTCTCTTCAAAAACTGCAAGCACTCCCCTGCTGATGCTGTATGGCCATAAACCCTGGAGCGCCACAGAGAAGACAGAAGACAGAAAAGCCAGTCTCCAAAAATGACCTGTGTGCCAGGTGTGAGGGATATCAGAAAGGACATGCGACCAAAAAAGGGATGTGAACCAGTCAGTGCCAAAATCAGGGTATTGACAGGTGGAAAATCTGAATTCCCCCTTGGTACTCCCTAAAAAGGGAGCCTCCCACACAATGGGTGATTCCTATGTGGAAGAATTATGAAAGAACAGACACAAAAATTGCAGAGAATAAAAATTGCCTCTTAGATGTAACAATTTGGGAGCCATTTTCTTAGAAGCAGTAATTGAAAGCAGGATGGAAGAGATCATTGGGGGAGAAGTATAGAAGAGAGGGTGAGGATAAGACCTAGTGGGAACACCTGTGGTTTTTGTTGTTCATCCTTTGTTCTCAAAGAGTCCAATGACATCACAAGGACGATGTCTTCACTTGTTAGTGAATTAGGTTTGAGGCAGAGTCCTGCAGAATAATCAACCTTTCTGTCCTCCAGTGGCAAGAGGAAGGAGGTGACAGGCAATGGTTCAGGATGTAGTGGATGACTTTGGCTCTTTAGAGGTACCATCTCACACCTCTCACATTGGCTAAGATAACAGGAAAATGTAATGATGAATGTTGGAGTGAATATGGGAAATCTGGGAAACTAATGCATTATTGGTGGAATTGTGAACTAATCCAATCATTCTAGAGAGTAGAACTATGCCCAAAGGCATATCAAACTGTGCATACCCTTTGATCCAGTAGTGGATCTACTGGATCTGTAACCCAAACCCTTTTTTGATAAACCAAAACCTTTTTTTTCCCCTGAGGCAATTGGGGTTAAGTGATTTGCCCAGGGTCCTATTAAGTATTAAGCATCAGAGACCACATTTGAACTCAGGTCCTCCAATTTCAAGGTTGGTGCTCTATCCACTGCACCATCTAGCTGCCCCATCAAAGAGATCTTAAAAATGGGAAAAGGACCTACATGTACAAAAATGTTTGCAGCAGCCCTTTTAGTAGTGGCAAGGAACTGGAAACTGAGCGGATGCTCATCAGTCGGGGGATGGCTGAATAAGTTATGGCGGATGAATGTTTTGGAATATTATTATTTTATAGGACACGATGAGCAGGCTGAGTTTAGAAAAACCTGGAAAGTTACATAAACCGATGCTTACATAAAGTGAACAGAACCAGAATACAGCAACAAAATTATGTGATGATCAGTTTTGATGGACTTGGCTCTTCTCAACAATGCAGTGATTCAAGGTAACTCCAATAGACTTGGGATGGATCGAGCTATTCATAACCAGAGAGAGAATTATGGAGACTGAATGTGGATGGAAGCATAGTGTTTTCACCTTTTTTGCTGCCATTTGGATTTTTTTCCCCCTCATTTTTTCCCTTATGATCTGATTGTGTGTGCGCACAGCATGATGAATATGAAAATATTTAGAAGAATTGCATGCTTAACCTATATCAGATTGCTTGCTGTCTTGGGGAGAGGGAAGGGAAGGAGAAATTTGGAAAAAAAATTTTTTGACAAAGGTTTTGCAAAGATGAGTATTGAAAATTATCTCTGCATGTATTTGGAAAATAAAAATAAAACAAAAATAAAAACTAAGGTCTTTTCCAGGTCTATTTGTCTGAGGTACGGCCATTCAATAAGCAAGCTAAGAATTCTAGAAACACCCACTTTTAAGGAGCCCCAGCATAGAGAATCACTTAGAAGACGTTTTAAAAGTAGACAACTGAATAAGAGTTCTTCATGGAAACAAGGAAGGATTGCACAGTCTTGTTAAACGGCACTGAGAAATGAAGGATAAAGACAGAAAGGCAAACAGATCAAGCAATGGGGTAACTGATGAATTTTCAACTGAGCAACGAAGACAAATGTCTGATGGCAAATGAAGCTCTGCCTCTTTTTCTCAAATATCCAAATGTTAGCTTCTAAAGCTGTCCTAAAGGCCATCACCCCAACCTGCTCCCCGTCCACGCCACATGCTCTGTGGAAGCTCTGTGCAATTTAATGTTTTTAGAAACCTAAATGGGTAATTTAGAACAACAAAATATAAAGCTAGAAGGGATTGCAAAAATCATCTACTGCATACATATACTTCTCTCATCTAAAAAGCAATTTTTTCCCCATTGTAATGGCTTCAATTTAGACCAAACAGAACTCTTGTGATCACAAGAAAGAAAAATTGAAGAAACCCTTTTTTAAGAGAGTTTAAGACTGTTATTAGCTAAGGAGCAGCTTTGGCCCCAGAATTTTGATTTTGCTTTGCTTAAATTTCATGTGTATCACCTTCTGGCCTCAGATAACCAGAATGACAGTGATGAGCTAAACAAGAGCGTGTCAGCGGAGGCATTAGGCTCAGCTTGGTCTGCTTTGCAAGCCTTGAGCACCAGCAGGCAAAGCCAAGGACAAGTCAGTTATCTGGCACATTAATTTCTCTGACTTAGTAGTATTCTTTATACACTTTTCGGGACAATTTAGGTTTCCCCCTAAATTGCCAAATGGGAGGCAAAGGAATGAGCCCCATCGATATTTTTAGTATAGAAAAAAAAAATCTCCAATTGCTTTTTTCCTTTTTCATTATCATTTTAAAAATGTCTCTGCATTTCTCCCATAGTTACTCTAAGATCTCATATTCCCAAGAATTAAATAAGGTCCAGATCTCCCCTCATCTTTCCTACATAGTATAAATGGATGGAAGAGAATCAGACAGACAATGAGACTTTTTAAAAATTATTTAATTTAGTTGTTTTTTTTTGGAAAAAGCAATAATGCAAAAAAACCCAAAAATATAATTATAGTTTTGTTTTGTTTGAAATCTGCCTTTATTCCACCTGTAGGACTCGAAGTCTCTCCCACTGGCAGGAATCGGGTTCTGATTCGGTACCAAACCTGGAAATAGAATGCAGGCAGCAGGGGGAAGAGAAGGTGGGCCGTGGGGTTGCTGTAGCTGAGGACTGCCCACTCTGAAGCCTTCTGTTCAAACCACTTACTCGATCCATCTCTTGTATATATTAACCTTTCCCTGCTCTGGGAGTGGGGCATGTTGGAGGAAGTCCCCCAACCAGCCTCCGTTATGCCCGTCAAAGCTGGGAAGGAAGCAAGGGAAACCCTTGAGCCAGCACGACTTCCATTTCAATGGAGTGGTGGTTTCCTCTGGAATGACCTAAACTACACAGCGTTTCCCCCCAACCCTCCCCAGCCAATACCCCTACTGGCTGAGGCTCATTTGTTAAGGAACAGAATCAAAAACACCAACAAAAGCATACAAGGAAGGCACCTCAGTGTGATCCTCAACCAGGGGTGGGTGGTGTTGGAGAGGAGAGGGAAGAGAAGGTTTTCTGGGGGAGACAAGGGACACAAACAAAATATAACAGTGGTGAAGGCAGGCAAGCCAAAAGAGCAGCAGACCTCTTCCACCCCCATGGAGCGCTTTGGGGACCCTGCCTCTCTCTTCTTCCTAGGACCCAAACCAAGGCCAACTACAAGTCTTTCTCGGGGCCTCACGGCTGCAGGACTTCCAAAGCAGCGGAGGGAGGATGGCGAAGGACTTCAATTTGGAGGGTAGGGCAGTAAGGGTATTTACCAGTGTTCAGAGATTACGGTTCGTCATGAAGTGAACCATGAGAACCTTCCCCGTTCCCTACCAGCCCACACATGATCCTAAAATCTTCCTGCCTCATCGGGAGGTGGGAAAATAGAACATGAAATCTCTATCAATATGTGCTCAATGCAAAGAGACCCGGGGTTGGGGTAGATTTAAAAAAACAAACAAGATTCTTAATGGAAGGGAGGAGAATCAAAACAGAAAAATTAGATTTTTCTCTACATATATATAATATACAGATATTTAACAAATTATTCAAGAGGTGGCTCCAGTCCATGGGGCTTGAGACAGATGGTAGAAAGCCTTATTCCAGATTCATTTACTCCCTGTCTCTCCCATTCCAAAATATGTCGGCAAACAGGCAAAGTTCTGCTCCACGCTGGAACGCGGACCCCATGGCGACCTACTGTCAGGAGAGAAAGCTGAAGCACAGAAGGCAATTGGGGTGGGGGTGAGGAGTGATGTGGAGAGCAGAATGGCTGGAAGTCTTGCTCTGGCCCTTCTTATCTTCTCAGGAAAAGTTCTCAGCTGCAGAAGTCCAAGCAGCCCCCAAAGTTACAAGTACTATAATCCTTGAGGATTAGCCCTGCTCCTGCTGAAGTGGCAGCCAGCTGCTATGTAGCCCCAAAGTCGAAGAGTAGTCAAGGGGTGCTTTACACGGATGAAGAAAACTGCTAACAGTGAAGGAGCTCCCATGCCCCCATTCTACTTACAAGTCAGCTCTTCCACTAGGGACTCTTCTCCCGCAGTCAGCATGCCCCGGCCCTCTAAAACTTCCCTGCCTTTGAGAACTCTTATTAAAAAGGGGCAGCCGACCGCCCAGTGCAGTCACTACAGATGCCATCCATAGGGCTTCTCCCTGGCTTTTTTTTAAAAAGGAATTTCGAATATCAGAGCTTACTCTTGGCAGCACCAAGATACCTCTAATCCACATACTCCACGAACACGTCTCTTGGCTGAGTGAGATACTGTTGCTAGGACGGGACTAGAGGTGCCGTAATTTTCAGTGGGGTGAACGGGGGAGGAAGAGTCAAAGACAGAGACCCACAGGTGAGAAATAATGCTAACTCCCAGCTACCCAACCTCTCCCTTCCAAACACAGGTATCTATTATGTCAATGTCGGGGTCAATCAGGTAAGGCATTGCAGCCAATCAATCACCACCCCCAGGACTTCTGCTCCTGGTGATTGCTTTGGAACAAATGATTGGTTAAGAAAGACAACCTTGAGGAAAGCACTAGGTAAGGAAGTCAGAATGGCTGGCTCTCTCTCCCAACCTTCGTCCTCTTCCCCTCTGATTCTCCTCCCTCTTGTTCCTGTAATTTCAGAAAATGTCTGGGCATGAGCTCCAGTCCTGTTTTTCTTTACTTTCCCAGTATCCTCCTCTATAAATATGGGTTAACTCCTTGGTAACAGGGTCCTTTTTCCTCTCAAACCACAGTGCCTTGTAAGGGTCATACGGAGTGCCTGTGAAGAGAGAAAAGACAGGTGTTAGGGGGACTCAGAGGGGATGCCATCCTTCCTCATTCCCTCCCAGCAGCTCCTCTCACCGTCCTCGGTGGCTTTCACGGCCTCAGCCTCCCTCTTCTTCCTGGACAGGCGCTGCTTCTCCTCCAGGCGCTGCTTCTCGGCATTGGCCTCGTCCCAGCGCCCGTTCTCCATCAGCCTCTGGTCCGGCCGCAGACGGCTGTCGGTGGGGGCCGTGCCACTCTCCCAGGCGTTGAGCGTGAGGGCCAGCTCGGAGAAGTAGTACATGTTCTCTGCGTTCTTCCTAGGGTGAAAAGGGGGAAAGCCAGGAGACAGGAGGCACTGTCCATTAGAGAGTGAAGGGCACTCAGATTCCAACCCAGAAAGCTACTGAGGGTTCACAAGACTCGTCCTGAACTGGGTCCACCCTACTATTTCTAGTCATCGCTGTGTTCATGGCCTCCCATGACTGGCAGGGCAATTCCTTCTGCTGCTTGGGGTGAGGTGACTCCCTCCTCAAGGGGCTTTGGCCCCATACCATCCCACCCTCAATTCTCCTCCCTAAACCAGGATGACCTCTGAACCGACTGTAGAAAGTTCCCACCCCACACAGAGGTGGCCAGGAAGTCACTATGACTTTCTTTCAGCAAAGGCATCAGACAAATTCACAGAAAATGAAGGCCTTTTGTGCAATCTCCCCTCTGATTCCCTTAGCCCCTTTGCCTGGACATCTAGGGGGGAAAGCAGGCCCCAAAGCTGTGCCCCTTCCTCTGGGCTCAGCGCCTCCTGCCCAGAACAACTCTCAGGGCATACTCACGGCAGGGGGTTCCTCTTCCAGAGCATGACCCTGCTGTCCTCTAATTCATGGCTTCTTTGGCGACTGTCACCCCCATTATCCCCATTAGTGGGTAGAACTTTGAAATAATCCATTTTCTCATCCCAGGTTCCCAGAAGGGCAAAGTGTACTTTTCCTGAAGGATCTGTGACTTCCCCTGTAACCTACAAGGATGCAAAGCAGGGGCACAGAGAAATCACTCTTGGTTTCAATCACTGAATTTTTTCTAAATTCAAATGGAATAACAGCCACAGGGCTATCATGATAAATTTGGGCAGCCCTATCCAAATTATTCTATAATAGAGAATATGACTTGAAATCACTGGGTCACAATAACTTTAGTAATAGTCAAGTTAAGTGGGTTTGGCAATTTGTTTTAATAATACAAAGATCTTTCACATAATGGTATTTAATTCAACAAACATCAAATTCTGCATTACCATATATTGCAGATTTTTTCCTCACGTGACTTTCTCTTACCGTAGCTGCACTGATTTTGTTTGTGCAAAAACTTTTCCATTTCACAGAGTAGAAATTATCATTTATCTTTTGTGATCATTTCCAACTCTTAAGAATTCAACCCTTGACTATGATTGAAAAAGGTAAATGACCTTTTCCCTTATTTATTTTTATGCTGTGATTTTTAGCTCAGGTCACATCCAATTTGAGCTAATTCAATATAAGATGCTAGTATAGTCTAATTTCTACCAAACTTTTCCAGTTTCAGCTCTTCCTCAATAGGGAGTTCTTCATCAAGTGATTTATGTTTTCAATTTTACCAAATCTTATTACCGAGTTCAATTGTTTTTGAATTTTCCTCATCTAGTCTGTTCTACAGATACATCCACTTTTTAATTTTTCCACTAGTACCAAACAGTTTTGATGGCTACTACTTTATAGGACTAAAGTCTAGAAAAAGTCATTGCTCCTTCATTCAAATTCTCTCCTCTACCCTTTCCCCTTCTCTAAATTCTAGACCAGCTATTTTAGACCCCCCTTAGGCATCTTGGGAAGCCTTCAGACCCTGTTCTCATAATCATCTTGTTAAACATATAGGATTGCCAAGGAAACCAATTATACTGGAAGACAGTTATCAAATTTTTTTTTTAAGTTAATGTATCCTAGGTTAAGAATTCCTTACTTTTCATCATCAAAATAATGGTTTTTTTAATTTTTGCTAAAGCAACTGGGGTTAAGTGACTTGCCCTGAGTCACACAGCTAGGAAGAGTTGTGTCTGAGGCCAGATTTGAACTCAGGTCCTCCTCACTTCAGGGCTGGTGCTCTAGCCACTGCACCATCTAGCTGCCTCCTTCAAAATGATTTTTAAAAATTACTTAATGTATCTCACATCAACCACATGTGTTACTTTGCTAGTTAATTGCCAAGAATATAAAGATAAATTTAAATCACTTCACCTTAGATCTCACAAAACTTACCTTGTTTGGGATTAGACATATACAAGAATAATTATAAGATGGTGTATTATTATAATAAATGCACAGGTCAGAGTAGCATGACAGACCAAAAAGGGGGTAATCGCTTCAGTGGGATGCTGGGAAGGGCAGATTATGTGCAAGGGTGTTAAGGGTGTCTTGGAAGAAGAACGAACATTTCATCAGCATATATTGCAAAGCTGATTGAAGAAAGGGAGAGGAATTCTGTTTCAATTCAGCCCTAATAGAAGGTGCGCTTAGAAAAGCACCAAGAGAAGGCAGGACAAGCCAAGCTAACAAGCATTTATTAAGTGCGAGACTCTGGGTTAAGAGCTACAGACAAAGACACACGAAAAAGTACCTTCCCTCAAGCTTACATTTAAATAAGACAGGAAAGCAGGAAGTCCTACTTTGCTGGAGTGTAGATTGAGTGAAGCGGAGCACCACAAAATAAATTTGGAGATGCATGCTGAAGCCAGACTGTGTGGGAATGAAAACAGAAGGTTAAAGAGTCTGTATTTTCTTCCATAGTCAGTGGGAAGTAACAAAAATGTTTTCAACAGAGAATACCAACATTGGGCTTGTATCCTGGGAAGATTAATTAGGCAGCTGTAGAAAAGATGAACTGAGTTCAGGTGACACCAGTGACCAAGTTCTTCCAAATATTTAGAAGGTGTCAGGACAGAAAGAGGAAATGAGATGTTTGAAAGGTATTTCAAAGTGAAATGACAGAACCTATTCAACTGGATGTGAGGGATGAGGGAGAGAAAAGACAGACAATTGAGTTTCAAAGCTTGGGTGATTGAGAAGAAAACATCATCTAAAGAAATAGGAGAAAGAACAAGTTCTGAAAAGAAAATTGTGACTTCTTTTAGTCATGCTGGACTTGAGGTTCCAATGGGACATGCCGGTAAAGTTGTTAAGCAGATACTTAGAACTAAGGAGACATTAAATCAGAGGAAGAAAGATGAAATTACCTCTTAGATATATGGATATAGAAAGAGTTCATGAGGAGACAAGAATGGAGAGATCAAAAAAAAGGTAAAACAAACAATTGTGATTATATGCAATTTTAAAACTTTTGCACAAATAAATTCAATGAAGCTAAGAAGGGAAGTTAACCAAGAAAAATCTTTGCAATAAGTTTTTCTAATAAAGGTCTCAATATATAAGTAATTGAGTCTAATTTAGTCAATTAGTTAGTAGGCATTTATGAGGTACCTGCTATGGGCCAGATCAGATAATGTGTTAAGTGCTCAGATAAGAATAAAAGCTATCACCCAAGTAATAAATGGTGCAAGGATCTGAATGGACAGTTTTAGGGGAAGAAATCGAAATCAAGTCATTTAAAAATGCTCTAAATTTCTAATAACTAGAGAAATGCAAATTAAAACAATTCTTAAGTACTATCAGATTGACCAAGTTGATAAAATAAGAAAATATAAGAACAATCCAAGAAAATTAAGGAAAAAAGTCAATCAATTAGAAACAGAGAATCAGAAACTTAAGAATATAATTTCTTGAAACCCAGAATTGGGCAAGGGGAACCTAATAATTTTCTAATACACCAAGAAATCGTAAAACAAAATCAAAAGAATGGAAAAAAAAAATCCCATCAGAAAAACAACTAATTTAGAGAAGAGATCAAGGACAAAGAATATAAGTATAGTCAGACTACCTGGAAATTATAACTAAAAAAAAAAAAAGAATCCTGATACAATATTACAAGATATTATGAAGAAAAATTAACCTGAAGTTCTAGAACAAGAAGACAAAGTAGAAACAGATAAAATATTCAGTCATCACCATATGAAAGCGATTCCAGGAGGAAAATTAGCAGGACTATCATAATCAAGTTTGAAAACTTCCAGATCAGGAATAAAGGAAACAAGGAAAAAAAAAAAATTTAAATATCATGGAGCTATGATAAGGATTATGTATCTAGCAGCTACCATGTTGAAGGGCTTTAGATCTTGAAATACTACATACTTTATAGCAAAAGAGGTGGAGTTATGACCAAGAGTTCATTACTCAACAAAATATAATCTTGAATTTTATTTATTTATTTTTTTAAAGGGCATTTAACAAATTAAAAGACAGATTTTTGTGACAAAAACCCCAGTGAAAATGAGACATCTAAAATCCAGGAGAAATATAAGGTAAATAGACTAATTGTAAGTGACTCAATAAAGAAAAATTGTTTACTTCCTATATGTGAAAATATTACCAGTGCTTTTATGATTGTCATCATTATTTGCGTACTTTGAAAGAAAGGCATGGGCTGAACGGAGTAAAATGGGGTGATTCTAATAAAATAAAACTGTAGGAAAAGATAAAAAGGAGTAATTATTTCATATAAATGAAGCATAAAAGGACAAAATGATTCAGAAGAACCTAGTATGAGAAAGGGGTAGTACTGGTACCTCACTCTCATCAGGTATGGATTAAAGAGAGAATAACATATATATCTTGGAAAAATATAAAAGTCTTCTAAATTCAGAAAGAAACAAGAAGGTAAGGAGATAAGGTGGGAGGACAGGATAAGGGAGGGACTCTTAAAGGAATGAGCAGGTTAAGGAACAGCAGGGCAAAGTAGTGAACAGAAGTAAAGCAGAGAAGGGAGGAGGGATAGGTAAGGAGGACAATGAAGAAAAAAAAACAACAGAAGGAAAATATACAAGTAATTGTAGCTTAGAATGTGAATGGGATGAATTTATCCATAAAATGAAAACAGCAGATGAAAAATTTGAATTCAACAATATTGCTTTCAGGAAACAAAAAAAAAAAAAAAAAAAGAAAATAAAAGGCAGGAGTAGAGTTCTGCATGCAAAAAAAAAAAAAAAACAGAGATAGTAATCATGATCTGAGACAAGTTAAAGTTAAAACTGATTTAATCAAAAGAGGAAAAACAGAGCAATTATACTATGTGCCAGTAATAGCATTCAGTACTGTTTTAGACCACTTAAAATACGTGAGTATATACCTGCCAAAAAGACGAACAGAAACATAAAATATTTTTTACACAAATAAACTCAAATCTAAATAACTGAAATAATCACTTACTATTCATGTGTAAGTAAAGCCAATATAAATTTTTAGAATGAGAATTTTACCTAACTAATCTATTCAGTATCATATCCCAATTAAATTACCAAAAAAATTATTTTACTGAGTTAGAAAAAATGATAACAAAGTTCATTTAGAAGAACAAAAGGTCAGGAACTTTCAAGAAATCAGGGGGAAAAGATGTAAAGGAAGTAGATTCAGCAGTAGCTAACACTAAACTATATTATAAGTCCAATGGTGACCTTGAAAAGAACAGTCTCAGTAAAGAAAGAATACCTGGTTGGGGAGAAAGACCAGGAGAGGAAATGATCAATGCAGAAGTTTCCAGAAAAGACAGAAAGACAAAGTATCCACACAAAGGAGCTCATGGAATAATTCTGATTCTCGCTTCTCTTACCTTCCTGGCCACATCTCGGGAAAAGTAGCTGTAAGGAACAAACTTGAGATTGCACTTGTCTCCTGTCTTGTGATTCACAATGTCGATCTCGCCAGACTATGAGTGGGGAAGAAATAAGGGCTTGCATTTACTGAGATTCAGGTTCTTGGGGCACATGTCAAATACTAAACTTAATTCCCATTCATTTCTTCAACCTGCAAATTCCAGAACTAATCAACTACTGTTTCCCACCTAAGTCACTTTGGAGTTGAGCCGGAGTCCTTTATACAGCCAGGAGATAGGACAAATACCCATCCTATAATGTCTATCCATAGTTTAAAGGTGACATAATGTAGCTTGTGGCAAAGATTTCCAGATTATAGTGATATCTGATGTTTCCAAACTTGTTTTTACAACAATGACATTTTGTAGCCACCCCTGCTACATGTACTCCCCATTCCCTTTAACCTTCCTCTATACCTCATCCAACTAGACTTTATTGATTCCAGCAGACATCCTACTCATTTCCCACCTTCATAGCCCGTGCTCACTCAGACTCTATCAACCCACCCAAATCCTACCCATCTCCAGCCAAGCTTAAGGAAATTGATCATTCCTCCAAGAAGTCTTCCCTGACCATTCCAACCCACAGAGAACTTAACTTCCCACACAACACTGAATCACATATTGCCTCATAGCGTATACTATACTGCTGGCTTACATTTTTATTCAAATTTCATTTCTATACAGCTTGCCTCAACCAGACTAGACACTTACTGAGAACAGGACCCATATACCTTTGCACTCCTGGACTGTGTCTAACACACTATATACTTTCAATCAATATTTGCTTAATGAATGAATTTTATAATAAGAATTGTAGCACAGTCATCAGTTCATAGTAGGATTAGACCTGAAAGGATGTTAAAATCCATGCAAGTCTGACCCTCTAGTTTTACAGACAGATAAGGGACTGAGAAGGATCAAGCAATTTGTCTAAAATTACCATGTTAGTTAGTGACGGAATCAAAATACAGATCCAGGGTTTCCCCTCCCATTCTGAGCTGTGAATCATTTCTGATCCATATCAATGGGAAACAATGGTTTTTATTTACTTTGCCACCCATAAGAGATTAACTAAGAGAAATTTTGTGGGCCAATCCTATTTACCTTTCCTATTTCTCTGCAAAGGTGCACCTAAGCAGATGGCCTCTGAGGGCACCTCAGCTTACCTGATCTATCCACAATTTGCCCACAATAATGTTGTGCACTGTCGTTGTAACTTTTTTCCAAGTGTAGTGATGACCAGTGGCATGGAAGATACAATGGATGCTACCTGGAGGGAGAGGGAGACACAGATAACTAGCCAAATATTAGATAAATGGCATAATTCTGTCATGGAAAGGAAATCTGAGTATTTTCTGCCTCTGATAAGCTTTTCTGCTTTTCTAATTTGTTCTTTAGGAGAATGTTATCATCTTGTAGACAGACACCTTGCTATTATGATGAATTTTGTCTAGTAACCTTGCAAACAGGAGTTCAATGAGAAATGCACCATAGATACCAGTTAACTAAATGAAATACAATCTGCTGAAAAATCTCTTGACAATCTATACATCTTGCTAAAAGCTACTCACAACAGAAATGGAAATTAAATAAAAGATACTAACTTTTTAAAAAGCAACTTTGCTTCCCTAGACATTTCTGTTTTTGAATGTCAAAAGTACTGAAAAGGGCCAGAAGAAATCTAACAGATCAAGAAATCAGTGTACAGCAGCAGAAAAGCACAACACTTTTAGATAGCAGAAGACTTCTATTTATAGCCCTGCTATTAATTTGGCATGTGACCACAAACAAAACATGTCATCTATTTATCACCATCTCTCCTTCTTATCTTTTTCCTCCTCCTCTGGATTTCATAAGTTGTTGCTTATCTAGCCAAAAGGGACCTTTGAGATACTTTGATCCATCCTTCACCTTTCCCAAATAAGAGAGAGAACCCCAGAGGGGAATGGGCTGATTTTGGTCACACAACCTGTTAACAGAAGGCACAGATCTAAAACTAAAGTTTTCTGATTTTCTATGAAATTTATTTTTGAATATTATGAAAAGGTGAGAACTGGGCAGAAAAGAGAATGAAAAAATTACCAATCTCCTGACATAATACAGTGAGATTTTTGGACTTGGACCAATTGGTTAAGATGTACTATTGCCACCTGGTGAAGATATGGCTAAATTACAGGGGCAATTCTGGTGGGTGACATTTGTTGTTCAGTCGTTTTTAGTGTATCTAACTCTTCATTACCCCAGTTGAGGTCCTCTTAGCAAAGATACTGAAGTGGTTTGCCATTTCCTTCTCCAGTTCATTTTACAGATGAAAATCTCAGGTAAACAGACTTGGTTAAGTGACTTGCCCAAAAAGCAAACAGTTAATTAGTATCCAGGGCCAGATCTGAATGCATTAAGATGGATCTTCCTGACTCTAGATCTGGCACTCTAGCCACTGTGCCAACTAGCTTCCCCAGTTCTAAAGTACAAGGTCCCAAAACTAAATCCATAGTTTAATAAATTTGAGTTGAAAGAGAGCTTTGGGGTCCTCTACTTCAACCTCCTGGTTTTATTAACATTCATTTTTTTTTTTTTTTAATTTTGAGTTTCAAATCTCTCCCACCTACCTTCCTACCACTCATTGAAAAAGCAAGGGATATAGTATTAATTCTGCATTTTCCACATCAGCCCTGTTTTTTTAAAAAGCAAGAAAAATGTTTCAATCTGTTGATGAGTTCTCACTCTGGAAGTAGAAAACATTTTTCATTGTAGGTCTTTTGGAATTGTCTTGAATGACTGTCGATTAAAGTAGCTAAATTCTTTCCTCTCATTATTTGATTATAGTACACAGTGCTCTCCTGGTTCTGTTCATATTACTTTGTATCAGTTCATATAATTCTTCCCACGTTTCCCCTGAAATCACCCCTTTGTCATTTCTTGTAGAGCGATAGTATTCCATTACAATCATATATAACCTGCTCAACCACTTCTCAACTGATGGGCATCCTCTCAATTTCCAAGATGCAATCACTAAAAGAGCTGCTATAGATATTTTAGTGTCAATAGGTCCTTTTCTTTTTCTTTGATCCCTTTGGGATAAAGATCTAATAGTGGTATTGATGGGTCAAAGGATATGTACATTTTTATAATCCTCTTCTGGGCATAGTTCCAAATTTGTTCAGCAAAATGATTAGCCAAGTTCACAACTCCACCATCAGTGCACTGGTGTCCTTGTTTTTCCACATCCTTTTCAGCATTTATCATTTTCTTTTTCTGTTACATTAGCCCATTTGACAGGTATAAGGGTTTTAATTTGCATTTCTCTAATAGTAATTTAAAGCATTTTTTTCATGACTATAGATAACTGATTTCTTCATCAGAGAACTGCCTGGTCACATCCTTTGACCATTTATCATTTGGGGAATTGCTTTTATTTTTATTAATTTGGCTTAGTTTCCTATACAGTTGGAAAATGAAACCTTTATCAGAGAAATTTGCTATCTACCACTCCCACCCCACCCATTTCCCTTCTAATATTGGCTGTATTGGTATATAACTGGTATATAATGACTTTAATTTCATGTAATCAAAATTATTCATTTTACTTCCTGTGATCCTCACTATTTTGTTTGGTCCCAAATTCTTTCTTACCATAGATCTAAGATAAAATTTCCAATGTTACTCTGATTTATTTATTTCATTTCACCATTTCTAAATCATTTACTCATGTTAACTTCTTTTTGGCATACTGACTGACCCCTTCACTTTAAACATAAGGAAAATGAGGTCTAGAGATGGTAAGGGGTTTGTCCAAGGTCATACAGGTATTAAATTATAAAGTGATAGAGTTAGGATCTGAACACAGATTCTCTGACTCCAATTTTAGGAAGTGAAAACTATTGTTTTCTTGAAAACATTATTTGTCTTCTTGAAATGTCAGCATTTCATTAAGCATTTATTAAGCAACTGCAATGTGTCAACACTATGCTAAATTCTGAGGACACAAAGAAAGGCAAGACAGTCCCTATTCTCAAGTAACTCACAATCCGACAGAGATGGGAAAGAGAATTCTCATTTGCATCTAGATTCTCGTTTGAAAATAAGATACAATTTAATTAAAAAATAAAACAAAAGATATTCAGCTTAGTCTCCAGATCTGTGTATCTCAACTCCTCAAAAGCTTCATTCTACTCCAGCCTCATGTAAGGGGTTTCTATTAGTTTCCATAAGATCAATGATTATTTCTATTCAAATGATTCTATCAATACCTAGAGTTGTCAGCTCCCTCCTGAGCATTTCTACCGGAAGATGCCACATTCAATTCTAGTCCAAAGCGTCCAAAACTAGACCTCCTTCTCTGCCTCTCTAAACCTGGCTCTCTTCCTCCCAAGGGCCCAGCAACTTTCCAGGCACCTGGAACACCACCTCAGAATCATTGTGGCACCTTCCCTCTCCTTCACCTGACACTGGCTTGGTAAATCCAACACTCATAGCACCATCTCAGTCTCTCCTACTTCACTGCCATCATTCCAGGTCAGATATATGTCTCTTGTATAAACTATTGCAAGAACCTTCTAATGAGTCTCACTGCTTTCATTTTCTCCCTTTATCCTACACATAGCTGCCAAAACAATCTTTCTAAAGCACAGATCTAAGACTCCTCTGCTCAAAAATCTTCACCAGCTTCTTACTGCCTCCTCAGGTAAAATGCAGATTCCTCATGCCAGCCTGTAGAGCTCTTCACAGCCTGGCACCCACCTATCTTGCCAGGTTTACTTCGCAGGCTTCCCCCCCACACACACTCCGTGGCCCACCAACCATGCCGGCTTCTGGTCCTCCAAACTCAGCCCTCCAGCTCTGTGCTAGCACCCCTTATGTGCCTCCCTCCTGAACCACTGGGTCTCTGAGAATCCTAATCTTGTTCATTTCAGGCTCAAGAAGCCTTTTCTACACAACCAGGTTACTATTTTTCTTTCTCTTCCCTTCCATTTTTCATCTATTTACACATAATATTCTGAAGTAAAATATAAACTCCTCAAAGGAGCAATTTTCTTTTCTTTGTATTCTCAGTATCCAGACAAATGTCTTACACACAGCAGGCACTTTATGTATTTCTGGTTGATTTTAATGGAAAGGCAAGTTTGTAAATCTACTATCAAGTCTATGGAAAAGGACACTAAGGAAAAGTGTTCGTGAAAGTTTGGAGACAGACAACTAGCCATGCTACCATCCTCCAAGATTAGACAGCAACTCTCTGAGAGGCAGAAATAGGGGCTGGGGTGAGGCACTGCTTTCGAGAGGGCCAGGGCCTGCACCTTCTTTTCACAGTCGGGAGCTGTGGGCTCTAACCTAACCCTTTCAGGAACCAGCTACAGCCTAGCTTATTAATTGTGTAAAACTGAATGATTAAATATGGCATATATTACAAAGTCTCTTTGTGGAACTCTCATGAGCAAAACAGTACTCTAAAAATTTAGAAAATAAAAACAAGTTAAAGATCCAATCATATAATAATAAAGCTTTTTAAAACCCTTTTTCCATTTCCTGAAGCATGCTACAAAGAGGACAAAAGCTAAAGGGCCTGACAGAAATGAACTAAGCCTACATATGGTAGATACTGAGCAAACTCACCTCATCCGGAAGACAGACAGACTCTTAAGGGCTCACTGCTACAGGTCCTGCTCAAGTTCATTTGGACCTGAATCCAGAAGGTATCTATCCCTGTGTAAAGCACTCAAGAACACTCTGGATGTGGACGCCTGTAGCAGGGAGTTACCATTCTAAAGAAGGGGTTAGGAACTCTTTATCAGCTTAGAGAGAATTTTTTTTTTTGCTGTTCTATATCCTTAGGGTTCAGAGTAAACAGTGGAAGGCTTGCTACCATAAATATTTCTAAGAAACTGCTTTATAATTTGGAAGATGCTGAGCAAAACTGAAGAGCCTTAAGGCATTACCAAGATTAGAAAATAAAAATGACAATAATATAAAAGCGTTAAACTTAATAATGATACGAGTTGTTTTCTTTACCCAAGAAGTGATTTTATTTGGGGCAGATGAAGAGCTGGCTCTCTCCCCTAACAAAAAAAGTGACTTGAGGCTTTTAGAGCTCCAATCTTTGGCCAAACTTGGAATAAGCATTCCAGAGTCATTCTAGAAGCAATTATAGAGTACTTTACAACCTGCAAAATGTTTTCCATACATTCTCTCATTTGAGATGCCCCCAGAGGTGTTGTACTTACCAAGGGGCATGATGGACAGATATTTGCCACGGAACTTGCTGGTGATTTTGATTTCCTGTCGTAATGTCCAGCCATTTTTGGATTCAGCATGGTGTGCAGCAGCAGGAGGATGGTGGCTCACCTTGAAGAAAAGACAGATTTAAAAATGGAAAAAAAAATAAAAGGCATAAAACTTTCCTTTATGATTTTAATTCTGGGGGGATCTTAAAAAATATCTATCCAATTCATCATTTTTCAGAAGATGACAACGAAATATTTTGTCCAAGCTTACAAAGCCAGCAGCTTGTAACAGTCAAGGTGAGAACCCACGTCTCCTAATTCCTGGTCCAAAGTCCTTTAAATGACTGATTGAAACGTTTATTAAATTCTTTGGATGTTCTAAGGCTGAAGATACAAACAGAAAAATAAGATGGCCTGTGCTCTCAATGAGCTCCTGTTGTATTCCAGTGAAAAAACACATCTGTCAGTTGCCCGACAGATGAAAGGGTTCCATGGTCTTTAGCGTGCAGCAGCAAAGCAGATGGCAAGGTCCCTTCTTTAAGGTTGGTTCCATTGATAAAACCTCTTCAGTTTCTGATGTCAAATCATTTGACAGTGGCAAAGATTTGGTGACAAGAATGTCCTTTTCTGCATTGTCAGCAGCTGTGACTATAGAACCAGCAGAAGCAGCTTCCAGGCTGACAGCTGAAGGCCCTGGGCCACTAGCACTGTCACTGCCAAAGCTCCTGGGCACGGGGTCCTGGGCCATCTCTATCAGGGTTCAAGGGGAGATAGGGGCCAAGATGGCCACCTCTTTGGAGAGCTAGGCTAGACATAGGATTGTCAGGGGTGGGGTGGAGAGAGGTTCCTGTGTCCATCTGCTGTAGGTGGTAGTTATCTAGCAGGTAGTCTCTTCTCAACAATGATTTCTCCTGTCCAGACTGCCCACTAGAGGGAAGGGAGGGAGACTGACCTGGAAGCAAGTCTGGTGGTCTGGGGAGGTGGCAGGGAAGGGGGAGATGCTGATTCTTGGTTTCATGGTCTGAATTTTTCAATGGCAGATAAGGTAGTGGTCATTTGACTTGACCAGGATATGCTGTTCCCTGTCTCACTCCAAGGGCCCTGCTGACCCAGCTAGGAGGGTCTGCCTGCCCAGGGGCATTATACCAGGCTGCCAAAAGCCAACAATCAAAACTACTCCTGATTCTTATAAGCATATGTCCCTACTATGTACCTGGCTCTGCACTAAGGCTCTGGAATATAAATACAAATACAAACAGTCCCTACCCTCAATAACCCTTAATAAGGGGAGCCAAGGCATAAAAGAATGCTAAAAAAAGCCCTAGGAAGGGTAAAATGAGAAGACTGCAGCAAGTGCCTGTGGATTCTTGGTTCCCAGGCACTTGAGGCAAAAGAAAACAGTCTCAAAGACAGAAAAATATTAAGAACACTTGACAGAAAATCAGTGTGGGGTGGCACCTTGAAATGAAGAACATCAGAGTTTCAAGAATCTGCAATGTCAGAGCCTAGAAGGATATCAGAACAGGGAAAAGAGAGCATACAAGCTGGAAGGGATCTCTGGATCCAGAGTACTGTAGTCCAGGAGAACAAATGAAGTCACGAGACTATCAACAATCACATTTTAAAGAGAAAAATACAACAGGTTACAGCAAGTATTTCTAAGTCTAGGACACAAGGAGGCAAGTCATTCTATTAACTATGAAGGTTTTTTCTTCCACACAAAGAGGCTACCATAAGAGTTCCAACATCCTGGACTCTCTCTAGGAGGTTCCTTACCTGTTCACAGAGGGATCGATAACCATTCTCTTCAAGTCGGTCCAGCTCAAAGGTCTCTCCCAGGAGTGGGTTAAATGGCTTGCTAGTGCGGAAGACAGTAGTGGAGTAGGAGGACACGGTGAAAGCTGCCACGTAGCACAACTGTTCTAGGGAGTTCTCACATTTTGCAGCTCGGTCTAATAGTTCATGATACTCTAAATCTTCAGTGAGACGCTGGAGCATGGATAGGGGCTCATTAAAGTTCACCTGACAGGAAAAGAAGCAAAATGCCAAATTTATTCAACACATCCATAAGAGCCTGTTACCATGGCACCCAAATAACAAAAACATCTACGCAGTTTCTATAAAGTAGGAAATGAAGACAGTTTGATCAAAGTGATGGAGCCAGTCCATAAAGGAGCCTCTTAGCCCAGGGCTTCGTCTCTGAGATCAGCCTTGCAAATCAATATCCCCTCTCTCCTGGGAAGGGAGCCAGGATTCACAGCAGGTGAAAGGTAAAGAAGATTTCTATTTAAACACCTTGCAGAGTTTGGGAAGAAGGGTTTTTTTTTTTTTTCAAGCATCTAAATTGACTTAATTTTAGGTACAGGAAGTTCCCAACTCATTAAGGGACCTCTCAAATTTTTGTTTCTGTAGCTTTAAAAGAATTTGGCTATTTAGATGTCTGCATTTTCTCATAGAAACAATGTTAGAAATGGAACTTCGTTTTCCAGTCTGGCCCACTAACTTAACGTCTATTTATTTCATAATGTGACTAAGCTATATAGGACTAACCAAAGCTCTGAGTGCTAAAAGTCCACCAAGTACCAAGTTTCTAATCCGAGGCCAGTGCTGGACAAAATTTCAAAGTGGGATTTCCCTTGGGCATTTTCCCATTTTTTTCTGCACTTGCCCCCTCTACAGATGGTCTTTCCTAGCTTCCAGCCCTTGGACTCTACCTTATTAGTCTCCATTGGAAAGGCAAAGCTCCCACTTACTGTCCTTCATTGTACTATATACTGTTCTGTTTCCTCCCAATTCAGATTCCCTCATGGGAGATGATCTCAACCAAAAATAAATGAATGTTAATTAATGATAGCCCAATAACCCTTCTGCAATGGCAGGACTTTTCAAAGTTCTGATGAAGCCCAAACTCTGGTCCACTGAATTCCATAAACATTGCTCATGCTTATGGAAGGGTGAGTAGGACACATACATTATTTCTGCAGAGAGGGCTATTAAGGAGATCCCTTCTGCTGGACAGCTTCTTCCCATCTCCTGCTACAGAACCCAGAGTCTAAACCTCTAAGTTTTCTCCTCTGCTTCTATGGCTATGGTGCCAAGGGTTCTGGAAGTAAGTGGGGGGAGGATCAAGAACAACTGTTCCCAAGGAGAGGTCATTTCAAAAATTTTCAAGGAAGACTAGTCCTTATTTTAATCTGCCCCATTACGCTACCCTAAACTGTCTTGTGCTTATTTGTAGAAATACAGTTATACTTTCCCTTTGTCTCTCCCCCAAGGTTGAATGTAAACCCCAAGGTTAAGAAATATGTGTTTCATCTCTGGAAAGTCTGTACCTCACTGAGTACTCAGCACAAAGGAGTCACTGAGCTGCACTGAATGGAAAGGCAACAAAAACATCAGCAGCCACCTGCACCTCTACTATCTCACTCTGCAGGGAGAGAACGGAAGCAGAACTAAATGTGGCATCAGAAGCCCTGGGCTCTCCCCTTTGCTCCACTCTTTCTGACTACCTGTTTATCCCCAGGCTCGATCTCCTCTTCCTGAAAAGAGGACTGGAGGATGTCTTGAGGCCCTTCAAGCTCTGAATCCATGATGCTGCCTGTGCAGAAGAAGCTCCAGCAAGGCTGCCACCAGTCCCTGCCGCCCACAAATCTAGCCTTTGGGCTAATACACAAGAGCCTCTCAGAATTGCATTCAGCTGACAGTCACAAGCACTCATATTTCTAGAGCCCTTTTAGCTTTACAAATTGCTTTCTTTACCACAGCCTGGCTAGGGAGCTAGTATAACAATTCCTATTCCCACTTTCTAGAGGAGGAAACTGAGGCTTGAGCCAAGATCAAAGAGCTAGTACGTGCTGCAGCTGGAACTGGCGCTGTGCCGTCTGCCCAGACCGCCATGGGTCAAAACCCTCCCACCCAAGGCCGGTCTACCCACACCACCACAGCCTCACCGGCATGGGGATCTTGGAGAGTTCCTTTCCAATACAATTCTTCATTATGCTCCATAAATTGAGGCTGTAATTTGGCTTATAGGGAATTCGAGTCCTTTTTTCCTTCTTTGTCTCTTCCAGTTGATGTTTATACTGGGGGCAAGATAAGATCCAGGAAATTATCCCTAAGAAACAAACAAACAAAAACCCTCTTCCCTAGTCTGGGGAACAAAAACAAAACCCAAAGGTGAGATTCTGTATTTGTCCTACTTCTTTTCAAATGAGCTGCCATCTAGAATTCCTTTTAAAGAACCCCACTAAGAACCCTGTCTCTTCCCAACACCTGCTAATGACCCTTCTCACAGTGGCAAACTACCTGTTCATCCAGGCTGATGTCACTGCTGGCCCCACTGATATTGCTGCCAGTCCTTCTGAATGAATGGAAAAAGCATGAGAATTAGACCAAGATCAGAACGGGCATTATCTTTCAAAAGCACAATGGTCGCTGGACTAACAATAATAGCACTGGGCAGACAATGGCCGCAGTGATGCCCTTCTGCACACCGAGCTGGCAGATAGCCCACCACTCACCAAAGGACCCGGCCCAGCACCTAGTAGCAAACATCAAGACGAACCGAACCTCTGACCTCCAGGTCAGAGGTTTGGGGGCCCACAGGGGTGGAGAGCCAAGATGAACTTACTTGTGGCCCAAGTTCTCAGGCATGGTAATGATCTCGGGAGCATCAAAGAATTCATTGTCATCATCTTCATCACTCATATCTCCTTTGCCAGAACAGATCTGATCTGCAAGGGGAAGGCCAGGCTGAACTCTAGCTTCACTTTCTCAATATCCTGAGCATTCTTAAATGCCAACCATACACAGCAAGATGGTACAAGAAAACAAAACAAAGGCAGAGACCAGCCTGCTGGAGGTCACTGTGGAGTTGGCAAACCAGGGGAATGGGGCAGTGGCCCTGAGCCCAAGGGTTGGATGCTCTGTGTCCTGATAGGAGAAGGCAGCCCCCAAGTGAAGCAAGAGGCCAAGGGGGCCCCACGGCTTACCTTTCACGGAACCCGCGCTACCAGGGGCACTTGCCGGCAGCACCGTGGCGCCTCGGAAAGCCCTCTCCAGATGGTTATGCTGTTTGGCTAGCTGCTCCAAAGTCTCCTCCAGGCGGATGCGCTGGTCTCTCTCATATTGCAGAGACTTCTGCCACTTCTTGCTATGCGTCTGGGCCAACATCAGGAAATCCCTGCAGGCCTGCATGGCAACAGAACGGATGTGGGTCATTCATTTGATCTCCTGAGAGCCCCAGTGAGTAAAAGACTCTCCAGCTGAAAAACTTTACCCTGGCCAGTTGTGGTGGATGACTATTCCCTAGGATCAATGACAGTCACTTTCCCACCACAATCGAGGTCAAATTCAGGAGAAGAGCGCTTTCAGCCGGAGATTGTATTTGTTAATATTCTTGTGGTCACAAGGTTCAAAGAAAGACTGAGTGAATAGAAAGCCTGGCCATGGTACTTCTGACATCACAAATGATGACATCTATCCCTGCAGATGCGACCATGTGGCAAATGGAGAGATAAAGATGACAAGAGTCATCAGTTCTTTACAGAGAGAGCAGAAAGGCTATGGCTGAAGAGCCCCATACAAAGCAGGGGAGAATATCTGGCCAAACTCACTGAAAAGTGGCCAAATATGCCCACAGTAGGTCATGTTTTGGGATTTGGTTTGCTGTTTGGGGCCGACACAAGTTCTAGATTTGGGGGTAATCCAGAAGGAGTGCTAAGGTAAAATTCTCTAGTCTTCTCATTTGAGAGAGCTTTAAAAGTACAACCGAGAGAAAAAAAAACAGTGTGATACTTCCAATGTCAGGATCACAAAGGATTCAGTGTGATCTCTTGAGGTCAGGTCACTTTCATCTTGGTTAGACCATTTTGGAAGAAGAAAATGAGAGTTGAAAGGGACCTCAGAAATCAATTAGTGCAGGTCCCTTATTCTACAAAAAAAACAAAACGGAAAGATCTGAAAACTTAGAAAACTGAACTCTAAAGATAAGACAATGCTATTCTTCCTTGTGATAATGTTTCTCAATTCAATATTTTTTCTCAGTTTCATAGCTACAAATATGGAAATGTTCACATATAGACGAATTTATCATTAAGTGGAAAATCAAGGGCATAGAGACAATAAGCCCAAAGCATTTTACAGAGAACTCAAATCAGAAAAGGATGAAGGCAGGCCAAGGAGAGAAAATAACCAGCAAAATAAACTGACAGGTGAGAATCCATCTCACAAATAAATGACTACTTTCTCCCTTCAAGTCTCAGCTTAGATGCTGCCACCTTCAGGAAGCCTTCCCCCAACAAATCCCCTCACCCTCAATTCAAATTCAAAATTCTCCCTCCTCAAAATTTCCCTACAGCTCTTTTCTGGATCTCTCCAGTGACCAAATCAATCCCCACCTTGTATGTCACTGGTCTGTGTCCAGGCCTTGGCCCCATTCCCCACAATGGAACACAGGCCCTTCTTCAGAGCCGGGCTGGGCAGCTGTTCATCTCTGTGGTCCCAGCACCTTCCACAATGCCTTACCATATTGCTATTGATGGGATGTCCAAGCGCCTAACTACCAGAGCTTTAAAAAATGAAGAATAATAACCCCCATAGAGTACAATACACAAATGAGAATGTTATTGAGAAAAAAGATGAGAATGGAAGAATGTAGAGCAAAATTTCATTTAGATTTTGAATAGCGTCTGAGTAGAGATGTTCTCCCTTTAATGTTTAAACAATATTTTCAGGTTCATAAAGTACTTTATATACATTATTTATTTGATTATGTCATGAATTAAGCTCCTGCTGTGCATGCAACACTTGTGTTAAAAACTGGGGAGATAGAAAATTCATTGAGAATGAATCCCCATTCTGATGACACTGACATACATGTACAGCTATAACTCCCAAGAACAGCAGAGTGGCAGCATGGCCTAAGAGAGTAAATGCTGGCCGTGAGCCGAGAGAAAGCCTGAACAAAAATACTGCCTCTTAACACTATGACAGTTGTTACTGTCCCCATTTTACAGATGAGGAAACAGAGGCTCAGAGTTTTGGAGACGTGCCCACAGCCACACAACCAATAAATGGCAGATATAGGAAGCAAGCCCTGCCTAGTCTCTGACTCCAAGCCTAGCACTAGCTAGCCCACACCGCCACATCACTGGCCTTGCTTCTTATCATTCCTTTTAGGAAAAGTTCCACATGAGCTTATTTGCTATTGACTTAATCACCTACCTTTTTTATATACAAAAACTTTGTCACAAGAGATTTAATGAAGTTTAAAAAACAAAGTGTTTGTGGGAAAGAAAGACAATAAATCTGGGAGTCAGAAAGACTGAGGGAGATCACCCATCTTCCTCCATTCCTTTCTCTTAGCAGATGGCTCTAACAAGTAGTTCTCTTACTACCTTCTGAGCTTTAGAGAATTCCCAACTCAAGTTGAACAATTATTAAAATCCTACGGTATGTACCTAAGCATATAATGCTACATGCATAGCACTAAGAGTGCAAGGTAAGGACCAGGGAAGTCACTGAGCTGCTCGGAGCCTCAATTTTGTCATTTACAAAATGGAGAAAATCCTCACAGTATTCATCTTCCAGGACTGTCATGAAGATCAGATGAGCTCATTAACTGGAAAGCCCTGGGGCCAACTCTTACTATATTTATACAGTATAAGAGAGTATGATCAAAATATTATGGGGAAAAGAAGTCTATTATTGATGAGAGATATCAAGAAAAACTTCTTAGAGAAGGTGGCATCTGAATTGGCCTTTTAATGCAGAAATTCACCAGGCCCAAAGCAGGTGGGAAGGCGTTCTTGCTTATAAGATTTATTTACAGCATCCGTTGAACATTTTAGAAAAAATAATATGAAAATATAAGCTACTGGCACACCCAGTAATAAAGAGAATAACTGAAACCATTTAATTTACAGTTGTCCTACCAATAAGAAAAACAGTTATATAGAAGTTAAAACTAGCTGTAAGCACATTTCTAAAGAATACTCCTGAAACTAGAAACATGAAATAGATACACAGAATTTCAAGGAAGAAAGGAACCTTATGTCTTTTCATCCAACTCTCTCCTTTTACAGATAAGGAAACTGAGGCCTGGAGTAGGAATGCAACTTTTCCCAAGGCAGAGGCTACAGAGAGCAGAGTGAGCTTCAAACCTGGCGCCCAACTTCAAGCCTAGTGACTTTCGTCTTATCTCATCACGGCTTCATTTCATTTAAGAGGAGAAAACCACCTGAATGTTCTTCTCAAAAATCTTCCTCCTGTCCATGATCCCTCTAACAAAACAGCTTCTCTGCTGGCCCCTCTGTATTTCTGTCCGTAACATCTGCCAGTCATAGAAGCCACAGGACAATTTAGTAGCTACCTAGCATTTTTCACCTTATAGAGCAGAGGAAGCATTCTCTCCACATTGCTGATCCTCCCAATAAGATCCATCTGCAGCAGGAAACACCACCTCCCCACATTACAGAAGCGTTCTCAAAGTAGAATTTTTTTTTTTTTTTTTGCTAACCTTGAATTACCTCTGAAGCAAGTAGTGAAACTGGACAGCGTCCTCAAGCTTCCTAAGGTTTCCGCTAACACACTATCTACCAGACCAGCTTACTCCACTCTGGGCCAAATGCACAAGCAGGACAGAAACCAAGCTTTACTTTAGGTTCCCTGAGCCTTTTTGTCTACCTGAGCAGGATATAAAAGGGTCATTTCAGCTGGGCACCTTGCTCCCCTTTAAAGCAACAAGCCTAGTAATTCTAGTTCCAGGAGCAGTGAAGCGAAGTCTGATGTTCTATGCGAGGGAGGCTCCAATTTCAGCATATATGCAGGAGTTTGTATTCTAGTCAGGAAAGGGATCAAGGGGCCACATGGTATGAGGTTTACACTTACATTAATCATGGCATTGGACGTGATCCTGAAGAGTGTAGCACGCTCATTGACCTGTTTGATCTTTTCATTACTCTCAGCAGGCAATTTGAGGGACTCTAGCTCACTGAGAGACCGCTGGAGAGCTGTGCCATGCTTGGCGATCAGGTCATTGCATGTACTCAAATCTTCCACTTTGCTGGAGAGGGTCCGGAGAGTATTCTGCAGTTCTGTCTTATCAGTTTGAGAAACCGACTCTTCATCTCCTGATTCATCTGTGGGACAAACAAAACAGATGAAGTGATTCCGATCTGGGACATGTTTGCCAGGGAACCAGCCAGGAGTACTCCAATTCTGGACACGCCTAAAACTGGTGCTTTTTGTGTTCAGAGCTCTCACCAACTTACAGGCCCTTGTGAGACTAAATGAGTACCTGATTACAGGATAGGGATGAGGAAGGGAGAGCTCAATGGCTCCTGAGCTCAGGAGTGGGTTATTAGAGCCTTTTACCTCTAGTTTGCCGGTTCCAATCCAGCCCAAGCTGACTGTTACTGAAAATCCACTACCATCTGTTGGTTGTTCGGTGGGCCCTGTATGAAATGAGTTGAGAATCTCAGTCTAATTTCTTGTGGACAAAAGTCCACATCACAAAATTCAAAACTGGAACTACATTACCGCTAACAAAGGTGGGCTCAGGGGTCAGATTTCAAAGGATATTCATCTGAGACCTGGGAAACTGCATAAGGCAGTTCTATGCTCACTAATTCTTCAGGACTAGAAAATGAAGTTTACTTCTAAAAATCACTAGCCTTATTGATTATCAGCCCAAGGAGCATAACAGCTCACTTAAGTTAGCATTAAAAAGTGCTTTAAAAAAAAAAAAAAAAAAAAAACCTCTGTCTTTCTAACGAGGGAGAAAGGCCCAAGTTCAAATGGAATCTTAAACATGAATACATGTTTAAACATACAAAAATGTGCTGTCTTTGCTATATGAACCCTAAAAATGGCATGGTGGTAAGGAGACAACAGTCATATAAATAAATAACCCATCCTAACTTAGCCTTCAAGTAACCATTCAATTCGGCTTGACTACAATCCTTAATGTCCAAGTGGGGTACCTTCCCAATTTCCCTAGAGGATTGTGTGGATGAAAAATCAAGAGCATACAAATATAATTCACTTTATAGACACCAAAGTAGCAATGGGGCTATCAGGCAGGGAAGTCTGCAATTACTGTTTTAAGGAAACTGCTGAGATTTATATTATATCCAATGATTTGGAATCAAATAGTCAAGTAGAGTCAGAAGATGCCATCAAGCCTGGGATATGGGACTTTGGAAGCAATGAATAATTAATGAATTCAGAAACCAAATCTTACAACAGTGAAGTAAGAAATAAGTGCAAATGCTTAATGGATCCAGATTGGGGGTTTGTAGTGACTCAAAGATTAAGTCATCAGTCAAAAGTGTTTCTTAAAGCATCAGACAATTTACATTAAAAAGAGAAAAATTCTTGGGTGAATACATCTAGAAGAACATTGCTACTGGGATGAGAGACACTTGAGGGAAGCGTACCTAAAAAATACGAAGCAATAGCAGACCAACTTTAAGGTCTAATCAGCAGAGCTCAATGGGGCCAAAGCCTAAAAAGGAAGCTCCCAGGGGCATCTCTCCTTCCTTTCTATCTACACTTACCTGACTCTGCAAGCATCTTCACAGCCTTTGCCTTGGCCAGTTCCAGGGCCGTTACCCAGCGCTGCCGCTCCACTTCGGAACTGGCCTTCAGGTGGTAGGTCTGAGCTCCACCATTGGAGATGATGAAGTTGCAAGAATCCTCTACAGTGATATTGGCTGTGGCCAAGTTGATGGTTCCTCTGCATGTGTGCCGCATTTCTGCTTTTGATCTATGCCAAGGAAACAAAAGAGAAGCCAGGTAGAATCTATCCCTCATCACATCCCATTCCCTTTCAATACTCTAAGACAGCTGAAAAGCCAGTAGGCTCACAAACCTGCATATTCCTGTAAGGGTTTTTTGATTTGTCTGATTCTAAAATGCAAGGTAGGATATGGAGGATGATTTTCCATGACTGTAAATTCTAACTCCTAGTCACTAGAGAATGGCTGGCTCTGTCATTCCTCCAGTTAGCCGTAAAATTACTTTTTATTGAAGAAGTAACAATGGCTAAGTACTTTAGTTACTTCTCACAATGTCCTGTAGGGCTAAGATTAAGATGTAACACCTTCCAAGGTGTTTTATGAAATACATTTGCTACTTCCCATGTGTTAGCCATAAGTATCCACTCCCCTAGTCAAGTTCTGCAACAGTTTCAATGAGATAAAGATGAGACAAGAGGAAAACTCTCTAATAGCATGCTCAATTCAAGCCCTGTGTTAGAAGGGAGTCAAAAGCCTCTCAGACCTTTTTGAAATAAAGCTCGGCAAATGCAGTGTGAAGTTGCTTCTTAGCCTGAAGTAAACTTTTTTTTTTTCCTGGTAGGGGAGAGGGGAGTACCAGACACTGTTTTTTGTTATAGATTCCTCTGCAAGACCCACAGACTCTTGATGAGAAGCCCTAACGCACTCTATTTCTTCCTAGCTAGGTGAGATTCAGCAAACTCGTTTCTGATCTTGGTATAAAAAGTTCCCCTGAGCTTCCTGACTGGCAGCTCTATTAATAGCACTAACTTTTGGAGCTTTACTGCACAGCTCAGTGACACAACAACCAGCAAGAGATGTTTCATTAAATAATAAGCCTCGGTTAAATCTATATATTTGCAGGGGGAGCAAAAATGTGCAAATCCCCTATTCTCCAGCTATTCACTGATCAGGCCCGACCAGCAGAAAGCACCCTGGTGACTGAGATTGCTCTGTCCAGCCCAAGAACACCAAGAGATCAAAGTCCTGGCCAACCCCTAGCTCTTTCTCCTCAGTTAAAAGAACAAACACACCTGGAATGTCCTGAATTCCTACATGCCAAAAAGTGAACACACTGTATCCCTTCTCTAAAAAAAGGTTCTGGGGGGTGAAAAAAGTTTGCCTACTCTCCCTGCTTGGGAGGAACGGTGGCTTCCCCTCTCCCTGCCCCCTCTGACTGTGAAAGAAGGTGAGCCTTCTGAACAGACCGTGCATTCCCTCCCCTGTACCTGATCTGCACGTAACACGAGCCCCCGCGGTAGGCTATTTGCACCCCCCGCAGGGTTCAGTTACTCTATGAATAATACAGGCCCAATTGCGGGCCCACAGCTGACACCCAGCTCAGCCTTCCAAGGGCACCACCTGGCCCCTCCATCACATTCCTTGTTTGGCAATTTCCACAAGCTACTTCATGGGAATCTCTCGTCCCAGTGGGATGTCCCCAACTAACCACCTAGTATTTACAAAGTTTTTCTGACTACCAGAGGATTGTGGTTTTCAAGGGCCCTCAAGTGAGGCCTCCTTCAACTCAGTCCTGTTGGGTTCACGTGCCTGCTCCTAAATGTCTAGTGAAGAGGGAGAGACACGAAGCGTAGGAGACTGAGGAGTTCTTGAAGGAATCGGGCATTAAATGGCATTTCCTACCCTGAAAGTTTTCTCCTTAAAAAATATAATTGAGATAATAGAACCCTCAGCAGAGGATTTACACCTGAAAATCTAGACGTCCAAACAGACATTTCATTCCCAAGCTCTAGAATGCAACATATATAAAGACACATTCTGGTGGTTGGTGAATGAGGGCCGAGAACCCGACTTGCAAGAACAAGGAAAGACAATACTTCGGGAAGAATGGGTGTAAAAAAGTCTGACTAACCTCAAAGGGATTGCTTGGGAAGGGGCAGGTGTAATTAAAAAGCAGTTTACAGATCCGGGGCTTTACAAACCTCTTTCCTCACTGCTGCCCTTGAAAGGAGGCAGTACAAGTCTTATCCCCAAAGCTTGAGATGGTAAATGATTTGTCAAACACCCCACCGCTGAAGGCTGGCAGAGCTGGGAAGCAATACTGTGATGTGGCCCCAAGTGCTGTTCTTGACGACAAGTGAAGAGCCTGTGGGCTGGATGCATGTGAGCACAATTCTCTGGGGGACAAGGTCTATCTAGCCCAGTGATCCTCCAACTGTTTAAATAGGGGCCAGTTCCCTGCCCCTCAGACTGTGGGGGGCCGGACTAGAGTAAAAACAAAAGCTCACGCTCTGTCTCTGCCCATCAGCCCATTTGCCATAACCCGGCGGGCGCATAAACGTCCTCAGCGGGCGCATCTGGCCCACGGGCCGCAGTTTGAGAACCCCTGATCAGTTCTCGGCCTTTTTGGTCTCTGGACATCTTACTCTTTTGTTAAAGTGGAAACCTACTGGTGTCTCCAGTACTAGGAGTAAAATGATATTATTACTAGTCTCGACCTCACGACTTTGTTGAGTCTCAGGGATCTCCGGTGGTCCCCAGACTATACTTTGAGAACTACTGATCTCCATCTGTTTCTCGATATGTCTTGGGTTATACTTTATTTGCAGTCAGAAACAAACTTCTCTGGGACCACGACAACAAGGTTACAGAGATGTACAAGCCCCAGCAGACTAAATGGAACTGGCAGGAATCTAGGTCAGGAAAGATCACCACAAAAGTCAAAGCTTCCTTGTTCATATGCCATTTTTTGGAGCAGAAGGGATCAGATGAGGTGAGGCAAAAAATTCAAGTAAGTCTAAATTCTGTCCTCTCCTCGGGCTGCTCTAGGAAATATGACAGGATGCAGAAAAATCTGGCTGCTAGCCGGGGGACTAGCAGGAAGGAGCAGAAGTGCAGAGTTGGCTAGCTCGGGCTACACGGCCAACAATACAGCGAGCCACCGGTTTCCTGAACCCTAAAGTGGATAGTATTTTGGAAAAGGCCCTAATTCAAATCCAACAAACATCTGTTAAGATTTTATATGACCCACTAAAGTACATTCAATACCCAAGATTTACGACTGTAATCATTACAGGTCACTAACCCATTGTCTTCTACTGAATACTTCCATTCAACTGAATAGGACCCAAACTTGACTTTGGAGAGCCAGTCAAGACTGTCTGGACTTCTCTTTTTCGGTTGTACTGAATATAACTAACATCAAACAAGGGTCTGGGCAATGGGGGGGGGGGGGGTGAGAGGGGGTAGCGTCTGTCCCGTTAAGGACCAATTCGCCAGATTATGCACTTAGATGGCCGATGTCTACCAGGTTTTGTGTGTGTGTGTTTGAGGGCAATCAGGGTTAGGGACTTGCTCAGAATCACACTAGTCTCTGAGGTCAAATTTGAACTCAGGTCCTCCTGCCTCCGGCACCAGCGAGTTTATCCACAGGTCTGGCTGTTCCCGGAGGTGTGTTGTTGGTAACCTTAATGTGCTGAGCAGAACTGCAGGTTTGGATTGTTAGGCCTGTGTAAGAGAGCCAGCGTCCTACTGGACACCCCCCTGGTCAATGAGCCACCTCACAGGTGTGACCACAAGCAGAGAATTTCAGGGTGGGAATGACAGCGTCTAAGGGGGCTCAGAAGACAAGAATCCTGCTTCCTGGTTAAACTATAAGGGGTCTGGGGCGCCCTTGGACCCAGAGGTTCCTTAGCTTTGATCACTGAAGAGTAGAGGTGAACGGGGACCCCCCTTCTTGGGCCAATCATAAATCCCAAAGGGAGGAAGGCAAAACGCTGGCAGATCTTAAGCGGGGAGGGGCACCGACTGCTGTGGGAGCCTCATTTTCGGGAGGAAAGGTCTTCCTGTGTAAGGTGAGGTGGAGGACATTAAGCGGATAGAAAAGTTAAAATCCGAGGGGCTGGAGGGAGCGGACGGGAGCGCCTCCGGCCCTCCTCGCGGGTTTGTCGTTCTCCGAGGTTGCACAGAAGGTCTAGAGTGACCACATTTATGGAGATGATAAAGCCAGGCGAGTGCTTCTTCCCGGCAGGTCCTAAGTGAGTGTTTGTGTGCCTGGAGTTACTCGGGCAGTCCCAGGGTCCAGTGAAATTAAACCAGGTGTCACGGAATAACTGAACACGCCCAGGGAAGGACTGCAGCTAAGCCTGGGGGCTTCTGGGCCACGCTTGGCTCAGGGGATGTGCCCAATGGCTACAGCTCTGCCAAGGGGCCGGGGAGGACTCGGGGTCCTGCCGCATGGGTCACTGCCTCGCGGCACAAAGTTTGCCCATCAGCATTCGCTGAGCTGCCCCGGCGCGGGCCCAGCCCCACTTGGGGCGGCAGGAGCGTCGGCGGCGCTGCCCCGGCACGGGGTGCTCCCGAGATGAGCAGGGGTGTCAGGGAGTGCGCGTGTGCGCGCGGCCGTGTCTCAGCCACTACGGCGGCGAGGACTGGGGGCCCCCCTTGCTGTCTGGGTGACCTTGGCCCTGTCGGGCCTCAGTTTCCCTTCTCCTCCCAGGGCGAGGGGGGGTCGGAGGTAGGAGGAGGGGGTGGGCCCAGGACGGGGGCCCTGAACGCCGCGCTCAGGCGCCGAACTAACCTGTAGTAGCTGAGGAGCCCGTTGCTCAACACGAACCAGCGCCGCTGGTAGCCCTTGATGTAATTGGTCCATTTGAAGAGCCAGCCCTCCCGGGCCGAGCCGGAGCCCGAGCCCCCAGCCCCTCCGCCCGAGCCCCCCGTGGGCGGAGCCGGGGCGGGGCCGGCCGCCGACCCTCCCCCGGTCGTGGCCACGGGGCCCGGCCCTCCGGGGCCTCCTCCCGACGCGGCCGTCGCGGGGCCCGGAGCTATTCCTGACCCGGGCCCGGAGTCGCCGCGTCCTCCTCCTCCTCCAGCTGCGGCCGGTCCCGAGCCTCCGCCGCCTGGCGCGGCGCCCATCGCCGGGCCGGGCCCCACTACTCCCCGCAGCTCAGTTGCCGCCATCACCCCCAGACACCGGCCCCGGCGGCTCCGCAGCAGCAGCGGCAGCGGCAACACCCGGACTCTCTCTCTCTATCTCTCACACACACACACACACTCACACACTCACACAGAGAGCGCAGCAGCCGCCGCCGCGCAACGTCCACGCCCCGCCTGTCCAGCGGCCGGAAGGTGGGATCAGTCACAGCGCCGGTGATGTCCCATTGGTGCATGTAGCTGACACTCAACCAGTTGCTCCTCGCCATTGGCGCGCTTCCCAAGCTGGTCGAATGACCCCACCCCAAAGTACACCTGGGTGGGACACTTCCGCCAGAGACTCCGTGGATTGGGTGGCAGGGAAGCCAATCATACCCAAGCCCTGGTTCATTGGTCCTGGGCATTGGAAGTAGTCCATACTCGCAGAGGAAAAGGGAATGGGACCAACCAGCTGCGTAAGTGATTGGTCCTGATTTCCGCCACTCGTTTTAGTTTATGAGTCCGTCACCGCCACGTCACCCCGTTCCATCATTCCTTCCTCATACCCTCTTCCGCCCTCACTGATTGGTTGTTGGGCACCTGCTGCTCCGGCTTACTCTAACATTCGTTGAGCCAATCAACTTCCTAGTGGGTAGGAGTTTTTTGCACCCTCACTTTCTATTGGTGGATGTTGTTGCCACTCATTAGGTGGCAAAGAGACATTTCGGAGCCCAAGCGCTGAAGGGGACGCCTGCCAGAGGAAGGAGGCGGGACGTTGGAAGCCAAGATTACTGGCTCCGGGGTCTTGACAGATTGGGTCTGTTGATGCTGACCAATAACAGCTCTGGTTCCGGAGCAGCCAATCCGAACTGGGAGCAGTGTTGTGGGTGTGGTTTCCTTCGGAATGGGGGGTGGGGAAGAGACGCCTGGGCTGGCGCAGGCGCGGTACAGGCGGGGCCTTCTCACTCTGGATTTGTCTGCCTTTTGCCTTCTGTAGGGAGGAAACCCCCGAGGCGCCCCCAGAATCCTCTGATATAGGCCGGGGTTTCTCATCACCTGGGTTTTAGGGATAAATGCAAAAGTGCAGATATGGGCAAGGCCGGTTCCCAGACTCAAACTTGCCTCTTGCTCATGCCCACATCCCTTAGTTCGTGTGCGCCCCGCCCCAATCCCGCCCTCCTTCCTCGGTTCCTCTCCTCTCCTCCCCTCCCCCTCCCTTCTCTCCTCCCCTTTCTCCACTCTCCTTCCCCTCTCCTCTCTCCCATCCTTCTCCCCCTCCCCCTGTCCCCTCTCCCTTCTTTCCTCTCTCTCCCCTGTCTTTCTCCCTTCTCCCTCTCCTCCTCCCCCTCCCTCTTCTCTCCCCTCTCCTTTCTCCATTTCCTAGACTGATTCCTCATCCCGGACCCCATCCTTACCCCTCCCCCACTTCTGCCTTTAAACAACTCTGCTCTTAGTAAAACTCAAACGCCATTTATTCCTTCGTCCACAAAAGACTGTCATGAACGGGGCGGCCGAGAGAAGACTTGTATGCACTGATCCACAGTGGCGGCAGAACCCGGACCAAGTGCACTGTGGGTAAAGAAAAGCAACTTTGTGGAAATCTTCAACATAAAGAAGATCCACTCACTTCCAGCTGATCAATGATGGACAGAAATAACTACACCCAGAGAAGGAACCCTGGGAAGTGAATGTAAATTGTTAGCGCTACTGTCTATCTACCCAGGTTACTTACACCTTCGGAATCCAATAACGTGCAACAAGAAAATGGGATTTACACACATATAGTGTATCTAGGTTATACTGTAACACGTGTAAAATGTATGAGATTGCCTGTCATGGGGGGAGGGAATGGAGGGAGGGGGGGATAATTTGGAAAAATGAATACAAGGGATAATGTTATAAAAAAAATTACTCATGCATATATACTGTCAAAAAAATTATAAATAAAAAAAAAAAGAAAAGAAAAGCAACTTTGGGAGACGTTGGACCCTGATCTACAAAGCAAAGACTGATCACATTCCAGTCCGCTGTCCGTCTCAAAACCAAAAGACTCCCGGGAAAGACGGGGCATTTCTGGTCAACGGACCGCACGGATACTAGCTTGGCCATGGTACCTTCTTGATTTTCCATTGGTAGAGAGTGAAAATCAGGAAACGAATTAATTAAAAGTGAACCAAAAGGCCCCACCGTGAGCCCTAAAACCAGAGTACTGTGTGAGGGTCTGCAGCACAACGGGAACCGGAGTAGTGGAAAGGCCTTGGCCTGGGAGCAGCGTGGTCGTTCCGCCCAAGGGCCGCTTCCGGCGGCCCCACAATCTCGTCCCTTCCAGGTCCTAGAACGAGGGGACTTTCCTTCTTTTATCTCCGAGTTCTGTCCCCTCCTGCTCTCCATGGTCCACTTCTAGGGGAGCTTCCCGGGGGAATAGACGCCTCACCTTGGGACTCCCCAAGCCTTCCCTGAACCTCCCGCAGTGTATTTGTTACCCTCCAAATCCGTCTGCCACGGCCAGCTCCTTCCACATGCTCTCCAAGAACAAGTTAATTAATCTTGCCCGCACTTGAGTCTGCCCGTCTGCTAACTGGAGATAAAAGTCTTAATGATCCCTGCTTCACCATAATGCAAGTCCCTTGTAAACTTTAAAGCCTCCTAGAATTGTGAGTCGTCGTGATTAGAAAGATGAAATCAGACAGAATAACTACCCCCTTCAAAGGTCTGGCAATCTTGTAAATGCGGATGCGCGCTCATTCAACAGACTTTATTAGATACTTACTTTGGAACAGGCCACTCTCCGTAATTATAGGTCAGGCTTACAGGACTCCGTGGGGAAGTCGGGGCAGCTCTCCGCCCGGTCCATCCCAATTCCGCCCAGATAATCCCACGGCCACTCTTGCTTGATGTTCTATGGACACTTCAAGTTATCTCGAAATAACCTTTTTATCCTCCACTTTCTCTGACTTTGCTAATTTTGGCACCATCCGATACCAGGTTCCTGAGTGAGAAATCAGATTACCTTGAATTCTTCCGGGTCGCCTGCATCTTGTCCAGTCGAGTGTCCATCCTGGCACTGGAGGAGAGCGTGAGACTGGGGCCTTTGCACAGCCTCACTTCAGTCCGGTTCACTCTGATGTCATGGCATCCCCTCCCTGATGTCATGATTCTCTTGGAGAATGAAGGACGAACAATAACAACGTTTCCCGGTTCTTCTCCATTCTTATCTTGAAAAGGACTCCATCACACACACTCCCCCCACCCCACTGCAAAAGGTCTTTCTGCTTCCTCCACCGGCCCTTCCAAGCCATCTTTCATTGTGCTGCCAGAATAATCTCCTATTATGTGGTGAGGTCATTCCCCTGCTCAAAAATCTGCTGTTTCCCTATTGCCTCCAGAATAAAGGGACTCTTTTATCTTCTCTCTATAACCCAGAGCCAGCCGGGCTTTGTCTCTCTAACCGGATCCTGCCCTCAGTCCACTGGATGCCGCAGCCAGACTGGTCTGACCAACGCACCCTGGGCCTTAGAACTTTGGTTCCCACTCATTCTTCTATATACCTATAATACAGTCCCTTCCCCTGTTGAATTCTGACCAGTCCTTTTAATTAAAGCTCACTCTTCTTACCGTGTTCTGTTCAACGAGTGCCTCCCATCCACACATCCAGGCATAAAAATTCAAGGTTCCTCAGAAGATGTAAAAGCAGAAATCACCCTGTTCATTGGCCTTCTGAGAATGATTGATAGCAGAGGCACAGTGTGACGTTTGTGCTTCGAAGTTGTCCACTACTGTGAGGGAAAAGATCCATTACAGCAGGGGTTCTCAAACTACAGCCCGCGGGCCAGATGTGGCCCACTAAGGACGTTTATGCGGCCCGATGGGTTATGGCAAATGGGCTGAGGGGCGGAGACAGAGTGAACTGGCCCCCTCTTTAAAAAGTTTGAGGACCACTGCATTACAGGGTCCAAGTTGTAGAGGGCTGCTCTGTGGGTGGTGAGGTCATCCAGATGTTTTTGTAGTGAATGATATTATGCCGTGACATCCACCTGATAATATTACAGCTTCCTGAAACAGACTAATTAGTAAACATTTATTAAGCACCTACTATGTGCCAGGCACTGTGCTAAGTGCTGGAGATACAAAAAGAGGTAAAAGTCTCTGCCCTCAAGAAGTTCTCACAATCTAATAGGGGACATAGCATTCAATTATATCCAAACAAACTCAATAGGATAAATAAGAAATAATTAACAGAGGGAAGGCACTAGAATTAAGAGGGGCTAGGAAAGGCTTCCTGTACAAAACAGAATTTTAGTTGGGACTCAAGCCAGGGAAATCATGAGGAGTTGAGAAGGGAGAATGTTTCAGGCCTGGGGAATAGCTAGAGAAAATGTCCAGATCCAAGAGAAGGAGTGGAGTTTGGGAATCAGCCAGTAAGTTGATGCCTCGTCTCTGGATCAGAGCATATCGTGAGCGATAAGGTGTAGCAGGGGTCTAGAGTATGAAAAACTCTGAATGCCAAATCGGATTTTGTATTTTTGATGTTGGTAGTGATAGAGAGCCATAAGTTACTCAGAATAATTTTATCTACTACTAGACTTGTACACCAAGGAGGCTATTAATAAAAAAAAAAAAAAAAAAAAAGCAACACTTGTGAACATAAAGAATTTGGAACAAAGTAGCTGCCCATTTGACTGGGGGAATGGCCAAATTGTGGCACATGAATGTAAAGGAATATTATTGTGCTATAAGAAATGATTAATATGTTGAAGAAAGAAGGGTGGAAAGATCTACATAAATGGATGCAGAGTGAAGTAAACAGAGCCAAGAAAACCACCATGATGACAACCATGTCAACAGAAAGAACAATCACACACACAAAATCAAAGTAAATGATGTGAAATTACAAAGAACAAACATGGGTCCAAGGAAGAGCTATGAGAAGGTACTCCAATCTCACTCCTTTGCAGAGATGGGAGGCCATGTGGGTGCTATATTTCACATATTTTCAGACTTTTGCGATGTATGCTTAGTGCTGCTGATGTTTTTCTCTTGTTTTCTTTATTTTGTGTGTATATATACACACACATAAATTTATGAGGGTTCTCTGGAACAGGGAGAAGAGGAAATAATAGGGAAATTTTTTGATGTAAAAAAAAAGACATCAAGAAAATTTATTTCTTAGGGGGGAAAAAAAAAGGATATGATTGTGATATCCTCGTGTATAAAACAGAATAAAATGTACTAGAACAGAGTCATGGAACATGAAACCCACAGCAATCTTGTCTCCTGAACCAAATTAAAATGTAGGTTTTTAAATTTTATTTATTATTTATTTAGCAAATAAATAAAAAATATAGTAAAATGTAGACAATACAACATTTTTTAAATCAATACACCATCTACAGAGATCTTTATGTATGAATTATTGGCTGTTTCTGTTAACAGCACTGTACTAGAAGATAGCACAGTTGAAATATAAGCTCTTTGAACACAGGGACTGCTTTATTTTTATCTTTGTGTCTGCAATCCTTAGCAAAGTGGCTAGCATATAGTAGGTGCTTAATAAATGCCTTTTGGTTGGGTGACTTGATTAGGTGGATTTGAGACTTATCGACAACATCCGGCAAATAACCATTAATGGGTCCATGCTAATTCAGAAGGGGACCCAGCTCTTGCTCCTGTGCTTATCAACATTTTTATTAACTGACTTATAAAAAAGAAATTCCATGTTTATTAATTTTTTGGCCACAAAGGTGGAATGTGAATTCAATTCAACAAACATTATTCATGCACCTGCTCTCTGGAGCATGAAGAAAACAAAACATTTTCCCCATCCTTTACTACTTTACAATTCACCAATGGGAAACTGGGAGTAATTTGACTTTTTAGACAATAGACTTATCCAAAAATATCTTTATAGTCTAGAAAAATGGGCTGAATCTAATTAGGTGAAATTAAATAGGTGTAACAGGAGACTGGCCCACGAGGATCCAGTTCTGGGAACATGCAAATTGGTGACCTTGTATCTGGAAGTTCCAGAAGACACAGATTGGAGAGACATTGCTCTTCAAAGTATGCATGAATTGGCCAAATCAGCCTCTTTCCCTCTAGCCTTCAAAGTAGGATTTACAACAGGCTTCCTGAGAAGGGAGTCTCAAGTTCTCCCCAGCAGGGGTGCTGCCATGTGGCCTGTGAACACATGGCTCTATCCCCACTGCATCTAGTTTTTCCGGTTTTCTGGTAAAGGATTATTGGAGACAGAATGACCAAGGGAGATTCTAATGGATTCCAGAGGTCCAGTGGTAGGAAGAATCATGAAAAAGTTTCCCAAGAGAAAAGGGGTCTATAAGTGGAAAAAATTTAAGATCCCCTGCCCTGGGAGATAACTGAGAAGTTAAATTAACTTGACCAAGTTTACACAGCTGGTGTGGGTCAAGGGCAAGATTTGATCCCAGGGATTCCCCTCTCGGAGGCCAGCCAAAAGATAACCCCCAATTATGTCTCAGACAAATGGGCTGCTTTGGAGCTACTCTTTGGCACCTTTGGTGTCGAGTTTCGATGGCTGGCTCGGCTCCATGATGATTTGGTTGGCTTTGATCTTGTTACAGACGCCATACTTTGGTGTTGGCTCTTTAAGAAAACCAGCATAATCCCCCTTTCTGCATTTTTTCAGTTCAGAAGTCAGTGTAGACCTGGGTTCTAGAGTCACAACTAAGACATGTGAATTTACAAATTCTCCCCTCCAGGAATATCTAATGGTAACCTTGGAGCAAAACTTGTCCATTATTTTCTCATCCTCAGATTTGAAGTGGAAATCCAGAAAAATGGATTTTCCCAGCCCAAAGTATGGCCACAGTGGGCAAAACATACAGAAGCTGCATGTGCTAATATACATAGCCTGAAAGGAGACCTTGAGGAAAATGATATTCTTGAACCCTTGCCTACCTCTAGACTTAGAGGAGGGCACTTTCACATGCGACATGATCCTGACATCTACAATCATCTAGCAAAGAACAAAGATTTCTTGGGCAGTAGTAGATATGGTTTCACATGTAAAATCAAGTGATGTCGACGAGCATTTATTAAACACCTATTAAGTGCTATAGTACTAAGGAGGCAAAGAAAGGCGAAAACAGATGAAAATGAGATAATGATGGAGTCTTGTGCATTTTGGAGTGGGACATCTTTTCCTCTGAATCTCATGATATCTACACAGAACTGGGCAACAGATAGCAATCGAGTTGATGAGGAAAGCAGAATGCATACATTTGCCTTTCCTGGATTAGCTGAATCAGAAGTGGCCTCCCATATTTCCTGGAATTCGATAAGAGGAAGGAGATTGCCTAAGGAAGCAAGAGGGCAGGCTGACAATGGAGGTTCTAGGGTGTGATGTAGCTAGCACAATGCCATCCACGAGCAGAAGTATTTGGAAGATTTCAGTATCTGTGGCAGGAAGCTACATCTCTGACGTGCGTGTCCAATGAGTTGTTTTATTTTATTTGACTGGATTTTGTGGTTACAAGAGATGGTACAGGGGGAAGTAGAGTAAAAGGGAAGTGTGGTAATTTTTAAAATCTTCAATTACATTTTAAAAATAAAAGAACCTGACCAGCTTTAAGTAACCCCTCTTCTATTTGAAGTCTATTTGGAGCTTCATCAATGCTGGGCATCCTAGGATTGATAAACCTCATCAGACACTATGGTGTAATCATGAGAAAGTCACTTAAAAACGGAATGCCTCAGTTTTATCATCTGTAACATGGAGATGATATTAAATATTCTACCTATTTCATGAGTTGCTATGAAGAAAGTCTTCTGTAAATTTTAAAAGTGCTACAGAATGGCAAGGAAGTGGAAACTGAGTGGATGCCCATAAGTTGGAAAGTGGCTGAATAAGTTATGATATGTGAATGTTATGGAATATTATTATTCTGTAAGAAATGACCAGCAGGATGATTTTAGAGAGGCCTGGAGAGACTTACATCAACTGATGCTGAATGAAGTAGAATCAGGAGACCATGGTACACAGCAACAACAAGATTACATGATGATCAATTCTGATGGACATGGCTCTTTTCAACAGTTAGGTGATTTAGGCCCATTTCCAATGATCTTATGATGAAGAGAGCCGTCTGCACCCAGAGAGAGGACTATGGGAACTGAGTGTAGATTACAACATAATATTTTCACTCTTTGTTGTTGTTTGCTCGTATTGTTTTCTCTTTTATTTTTCCCTTTTTGGTCTGATTTTTCTTGTGCAGCATGATAATTGTGGAACCATGTATAGAAGAATTGCATGTGTTTTAACATATTTTGGATTAATTGCCATCTAAGGGAGGAGGTGGGTAGAAGGGAGGAGAAAAAAATTTGGAACACAAGGTTTTGCAAGGGTGAATGTTGAAGATTATCCATGCATATGTTTTGAAAATAAAAAGCTTTGGAACAAAGGGTTTGGCAATTATTAATGTTGTAAAATTACCCATGCATATATCTGGTAAATAAAAACTATTTAAAAAAAAAAAAAAAAGAGTACCTGAAGACATAAGCTTCTGAAAATTTGATAAGTTCAACTGAAGATGTTGAGACAGAGATTCACAGAATCAAAGATGTATTTATTTATTTATTTTTACTATTAAAGCTTTTTATTTTCAAAACATATGCATGGATAATTTTCAACATTCAAAAAAAAAAAAAAGAAAAGAAAAAGCTTTAATTTAAAAAAATGAAGTGCTACAGAAATATACCATCAATTTCTATGTATTATAAGGATGAGGGGATTATTTTATTTTATAATTATAACATTTTTTGACAGTACATATGCATGGATGGATGAGGGGATTATTGAGCAAAGTTAACTCCAGGTTTACTTCTATCAAAGAATCTCGTTAAACTTGTTCATCTATTGTGTCTGAATCTTTAATGGCTTAGTACAGTACAATAGGTACTTTTTATAATAATATCGCATTATATATAATATATAATAATGTCACTTATGTAGTGCTTTAAGGTTTGCAAAGTGTTTTACAAATATTGGTTCAATGGAGTCTCACAACCACCCTAGGAAGGAGGTGCTATTATTTCCTTCATTTTACAGGTGAAGAAACTGAGGCAGGCAGAGGTTGAAGGGCCTGCCCAGGATTATACAGCTAGGAAGTATCTGAGGATAGATTTGAACTTCTCAGCTCTAGCTGGTTAATATACGTAAGTATTAATTTAATTGACTTGTGGTGATGCGGATTGAATTGTTTTGAGCTTGGATTCAAAAGATATGGGACAATATTCCAGATTTTGGGGGAGGGGGTGGAGAATATAAATGCAGACAAAAGAATAAGAAGAAACATGGCCTTCAGAAAATGGGTTTCGGCTACAGCAAAGATCTAAGAATGAAGCCTAGTCTGGTGGGAAAGCATTGGACCTAAAGAGTCGAAAGATTGGCAGCTGAAAAGCCTCAACAATAGTCATTTGTTGTTATTGCCCGTGTGCCAGGCAGAGAGACAGTGTGATAAAAGACAGAGGGCCAGCCTCGGAGACAGAGAGACTTCCATTCAAGACCTACTTCTTATAGGGATTGGCTGGAGACTCTGGCCAAGTCACCTAACCTTTCGGAGATTCCGTTTCCTCAGCTGGAAAGTGGGGATAATAAAAGCACCTGCCTCTTTCTCAGGGGTATCAAGTGAACTAACATGTATACAGCGTGTTGTCAACCTTAAATAAAACTGGGTGGTTCAGTGGTTAGGGCACTGGCCCTGGAGTCAGCCTCAGGCACTGTGTAAATCACTTCACCCGAGTGGTCATCTCCCCCTAAAATTACTGGGGACTGAGGGACAGGGAGGACAGATTCTGAGCAGGAATTGCCTCTCCTTTGTGAGAATAAACTGGGAAACTGCCTCACCCCTACATTCCCTCCCAGTTCTTTCTTTTCCTGGGTTTTGTCTGTCTTAGACTTCCGGACTGGAGTGTGTCAAGGGGGAAGGGAGAAGGGGAGCCCTCCTGCCCCCCTACACACACACACACACACACACACACACACACACACACACACACGCACACACGCACACGCACACACAGACACCCTTTCTGACTTGCATGAGAAGCACAAGATGAGCGGCCTCCATTTGCCTCAGTGAGACTGAAAGGGAGAGTTTATGAGTTTCCATTTCTAGTCTGCCTTTGGGCTTCTTTTTCGGCTTATGGATCAATCCCGATAATGAGCATTGCCAACCTTGGGAAAATATATTGCTCTATTTTCAGCTCAAATTTCAGGCATAAACCCCACAGGGTAATACCTCTCAGAGAAGGAAGAACAACACTACTTTGACATGGAAGAGATCAGAGATTTAGAACTTGGAAGGGACTCCCAGAGGCAACATCATTCCCCAGAGTCTCTCAAGTACACAGTGCCAGAATTCAGTATTCAGTACCGAACACACAGATTCTGGCTCAAAACCCCTGAACACAGATGGGGGAAGGAGGGGAAAAGTTGGAACAGAAGGTTTTGCAAGGGTCAATGCTGAAAAATTACCCATGCATATATCTGGTAAATAAAAAGCTATTTAAAAAAAAACCCTGAACACACTCCACTGTCCCCCACTTCCTTTCCTCAGCTCTCTCCAGGATTCTGCGATGGTGCAAGTTCGCTATAGAGAGCCTATTTGTTCAGTGCTGGGCCTCCTGCTCCACCCCACCTGTCTTTACTTTCTAGGAGGAGTCCAAAGAGTCTGCCAGATTAAACGTTTCCCCTTACCTGCCTGTGGTCATGTGGGCCTGTGTATCCTTGGGGTCTGATGTATTTTCCGTAATGGGGGAAGCCCTAAACCTATAACTGTATTATATATCTGTAGAAAAGGATCCTGTTATCCACGTTTGGGGACACCTAGATGCAAATCGTACCTAAACTTCATTTAGGAGATTTCCTCAGCACTTGGTGGAATAGAAGGGGAAAGGGCAAAGGGGAAACACGCGAGCCGAAGAGAGACCTGGAAGCTCTTGGGTCTGGGTCACCAGGATTGAGCCCCAGTCCTTGCAAACCTAGAGATTTGGGGGCCAGAGCTATAAAAGCTTTCAGTGATCTCTCTAGCTATTCATTCATTTATATTTAAAGATATTCAAGTTATAATTTAATAAATAGTATTATAAAGTATTTTTAAAAAAACAAAGTATCCTTAAATACATATATATATATGTATATATAATATATATAAGCATTTTATATATATATATGTATATATAATATATATAAGCATTATATATATATATGTATATATAATATATATAAGCATCATATATATATATATATATATATATATATATATAATACTTAAAAGTATTATATATTGTACTCTGTGTGTATTTGTATTATGGAAATACTCTGTAAACCGTGACATGCTTTCCAAACATTGTTGTGTTGAATAGTAGTGGGAAATGGTGGATATGCTGTGGTGGAATCAATTATGAAAAAACTTGAAAATCAGTAAGTTTAGGCAGAAAGTAAAGAACCAGGAAAGATTGTTGAGCAGAAGTCACATGAGAGAGTTAAAGGAGACAATCATAATTCGTTCTGTTGTCTCTGACTCTTCACCTACTAGAATGGTTTGCCATTTCCTTTTCTAATATGTTCCCATTTTACAGATAGGGAACTGATGCAAATAGGAGCCTAGGCTCACAAAGCCAGTAAGTATCTGAGGCTGGATTTGAGTTCCGATCTTCCTGACTACAGGTTCAGTTTTCTATCCACTGCACCAACTAGGTGCTTCACTGAAAAGGGAGGGAGATGCTATTATAATCACTCATTTTACGTCCCATTCTGAGAAAGACTTAAATCAGATTTTTCTTGTGCAACATGATAAGTACAGATATATATATATATATATATATATATATATATATATATATATATATATATATATATAAGAATTGCACTTGTTTCACCTATATTGGATTACTTGTTATCTAGGGGCGGGGTTGGGGAGAAGGGAGGGAGAAAAATTTGGAATACAGGATTTTGCAAGGGTGAATGTTAAAAAGCTATCTTTACATTATTTTGAAAATAAAAAGCTATTAATTTGAAAAAAAAAGACAAATTAAAATCACTTGTTTAGGGTTAAATAACTAGTAAGTATCTGAGTTCCCATTTGAACTCAGGTCTTTTTTTTTTCATAATTTTTATAATTATAATTTTTTTGACAGAACATATACCTGGTCATTTTTTACAACATTATCTCTTGCAATCACTTCGGTTCCGAATTTTCCCCTCCTTCCCTCCACCCCCCTGCCCTAGATGGCAAGCAGTCCCATACATGTTAAATGTGTTATAGTATATCCTAGATACAATCTATGTGTGCAGAACCGAATTTCTTGTTGCACAGGAAGAATTGGATTCAGAAGGCAAAAATAACCTGGGAGGAAAAACAAAAATGCAAGTAGTCCACATTCATTTCCCAGCGTTCCTTCTCTGGGTGTAGCTGATTCTGTCCATCATTGATCAACTGGAACTGAATTAGATCTTTGTGGAAGATATCCACTTCCATCAGAATACATCCTCATGCAGTATTGTTGTTGAAGTGTACAGCGATCTCCTGGTTCTGCTCATTTCACTCAGCATCAGTTGATGTAAGTCTCTCCAGGCCTCTCTGTATTCCTCCTGCTGGTCATTTCTTACAGAGCAATAATATTCCATAACATTCATATACCACAATTTACCCAACCATTCTCCAATTGATGGATATCCATTCATCTTCCAGTTTCTAACCACTATGAAAAGGGCTGCCACAAACATTTTGGCACATACAGGCCCCTTTCCCTTCTTTAGTATTTCTTTGGAATATAAGCCCAGTTTTTTTGTTTTTTTTTTTTTTTCCCCCTGAGGCTGGGGTTAAGTGACTTGCCCAGGGTCACACAGCTAGGGAGTGTTAAGTGTCTGAGACCAGATTTGAACTCGGGTCCTTCTGAATTCAAGGCTGGTGCTCTATCTAGGTACCACCTAGCACCCCCAAACTCAGGTCTTCTTGATTCCAGATGTGGCTCTCTCCACCCTTTCCCCAGGGCCATCCACATACTTTTAATCCTGGATAATGATAACCACCCTGGACATTTATAAAGAATGTTTTAAAATGTTTGTAAAGCTCTCTACAAATATTGCAAATAGCAAATCAAGTCATCAAGGCTACTTTGGATACTGTTGTAGTAATTCAGGTTATCGTTTGTCCTTTGTTCTAGAAGGGGACCATGACATCAGGGAAGTGGATGCCAAGATATGCCAGTGAATTGGATTTAAGGCAGGGAGGGCGGGACAAGGCTACTGTCTCACTTTTCCCTCCTATGGCTCCTGTGGCCTGCTAGGGATAGGGACGACTGGAGATGGTCCCGGATGCAGTGGGAGACCTGGGCCTTTTTCAGCTCAGATCTCTAACAGGTGTGAGTCTGACTAAGGTCAACAAGGGCCCGGCCTAGCATGGCGACAGTGGGAAGAGAGAGATGGAACACTGAATAGCAGAATCTGATAGGAATCGGTGACTGAATATGGGGAATAAAAGAGAAGGAGGCGTCGAAGGAGATTCCAAGTTTGTGTGACAGGAAGAACCGGGGCCAGGAACAAAAAAGTCGATGCATTTGAACTTTCTGAAGAGAAGGGATGAGCTACACCTGTAATCCTTCCACGGCCCACACTTGGCTTTTTCCTGGTTTTCTGGCCAAGTTTTTCTACGGTGAACGTCCTCTTAGCCTTGTTCTTTTGTTTATGAAATAAATTGGAACACAAGTTGGAATAGGAAGAAGAGGTGGGACCTGTTTTTGGATCAGGCTTTTTAACCCAGTTCCAAGTGAAATAAATCCATGCTCCTTTGGAACACTTACTGGAGTAACAAAAGTAATACCTAGATAAATAAAATAAAAGGTAAATAATAATAATAAATGGTACAATCCTAGAGGTCAAGAGCCATGCCTTCTGTGTGTTTTGATAGTCATTATGGACAGTTAGAGCTAGAAGGGAGCTCAGAAAACATCGAGCTCCTGACTTAGCAGGAAAGCTCCTTCCACCCCATTCCATCACCACTTCCTAGTCAATACAAGCAAGTTAGGATGGTACAATGGCAACATTAAATTGGAATCAGCAGATTGAGAAGCGATTTCCAGCTCTGCCATTGTCTCCGTGATACTGGGCAAGTCATAATTTTTCTCCTCTCTGGGTCTCAGTTTCCTCACTTGTAAAAGGAGTGAATTAGACTCTGTGGATCTGGAATCAGAGAACTTGGGTGAATTGAAATACAGGCTTTATCACAGCCATCATCAGACTGTTGAAGCTGGCAAAAAAGAATGACAAATATTGGAAGAGCTGTGAGCAAACAGAACATTACTGTCCTCTTGGTGGGGCTGTGAAGGGATCCGGCTGCTCCAGAGAATAATTTGGGAAAAAATGTCCCTAAAGCTATTAAACTGTGCATGTCCTTTGACCCAGCTTTACTTTTACTAGGCTTACACCTCCAAGAAATCAAAGGAAGAAGAAAGGGGCCAGATATAAACAAAAACATATAGACTTAGAAACTACAGAGGTGCTCATCAGTTGGGACTAGGTGGACTTAGGGTATACTTATGTAGTAGAATGCTGTTGTGCTTAAAAAAAAAAAAAATCTAGCTCCGGGGGACAGAGACCATTTCTTTGTTCCAAAAGTATCTGGCACATAGGACAGGATAATGTCAAGATTATGAACTGGAGACACTGGAAAGATGATGGTGCCTTTGACCGAAATAGAGAAGTTTGGAAGAGAAAAGAAATTAGGGAGAAGATAGTGCAGTTCTAGACATTTGAGTCTATGATATCTCTTGGCTATCCCTTCAAATGAAAGAAAACACATAACAGGAAAACTGGGAGGATGGTTTTTTCCAAGGCATAAGGCCTGGACATGTCCAGGAAGTAAAGTGGAGGCCAGGGTAAGGGCAAGATAAGGAGAAAGCTCATCAATCAAAGTCCAGGGTGGCTCTGGGACTGGATTCCATGTTCCTGAAGGGAGGAGGTAAAGGGTGGAGACTGCATGGCCAGGGATGGCTGCATTCAACTGAATTCCTCTTTAGCCAATGGTTCATGTGGTTCAAAGTCTTCGGCCAGAGTTCAAATTGATAGTCTGAGAAAGACTAATTGAAAAGAGGTTTAAAACACTTAAAAGAACAAAGATGGGGACCCTACCAAGGTCAGAGATATGTAAAAGGTCATGGATCACAGAAAAAGTACTACAAACTTGGAAAAGATCAGATATTTCTACAATTCTCAAAACAAGACGAAAGAACATTTTCCAAACTGTAGGGCAGAGGGTTTGACTTCGATTTTGGGGGGCAGGATAGAACAGATCATTAGAGAAAATCAGTCACAAACACCTACAAAGCAAAGAGGTGATTTAGAGAGTTAGCCTCCTGAAGAACAAGCATGCTAGATTAATCTTAACTAATTTTTTGACAGGATTACTAAACTAGTAAGTGAAAGGAATGTCCTGGGCATTGACTACCTAGGTTTTAGCAAAGATTATGATAAGATATCTCTTGTTATTCTTCCCGGGAAGGTTGAAAGATAGGGAGTAGGCAATAAAATGATCAGAAGGCTTCAGAATTGTTTGGATGGCGGGAATCAAACTGTAAATGTTAATTAATGGTTCTGTGACCATGTGGCTAGAGGTCTCTAGGGGAAGGTTCCCGCTGAGCAGTGCTTGGTCCTGTGTTGTTTAACATTTTTATCAACAGTGTGGATAAAGGCACATATGGTATGCTCAGCACACACATATGCCTCCCCTTCTCAACCGATTCCAGTGCTTCCTCTTGCCTCTAGGACAAACTACAGATTCCTGTGTTTAGCTTTTAAATCTTACACAATCTGGCCCGAGCTTATCTTTTCAGATTCTTTGGCCGTCATTCCCTGCTGCTCTCTCCAGTCCTGGCAAACTGGTCTATCTGTGTCTCACATGTGCCTCTTATGGCCATGCCTTTGGGTTGGTCTCTTTTGCCTGGTGGATAGAGCACCAGCCTTGAATTCAGGAGTTCAAATCTGGTCTCAGACACTTAACACTTCCTAGCTGGGTGACCCTGGGCAAGTCACTTAATCCCAGCCTCAGGGGAAAAAAATATATTTATTCTAATCTTTTTTATGGAAAGGTGGAATAAAATCATAAGTGGGAAATGAGTATGGAAACCTGTAAATGTCAGATAAGTGTTAGTCTCAGACTATCTTTATTTTATATTTATTCATTTTATAGCAATGCTGGATGTATTTTTATACATCCTTGTTCTCTCCGTTGAATTTAAGCTCATTGAGAGTAGGACTTGTCCAGTCTCCACTTGATATATGGTCAAAAGATATGAACAATTTTCAGAAGAAGAAATTAAAGCCATTTTAAAATCACTATTGATCAGAGAAATGCAAATTAAGACAGTGATAAGGTACCACTTCACACCTCTCAGATTGGTTAAGGTGATAATAAACATTGGAAAGGATGTGGCAAAACTGGGACACTAATACATCGTTGGGAGAGTTGAGAAGATCTAATCACTCTGGAGAGCAATTTGGAACTATGTCCAAAGGGCTCTCAAATTGTGCATACTCTGATCCAGCTGTGAATCTACTGGGTCCGTATCCCAAAAAGCTCATAAAAGAGGGGAAAGGATCCACATATGCAGAAATATCTGTGGCAGCCCTTTTTGTAGTGGCAAGAAACTGAGTGGACGCCCGTCAATTGGAGAATAACTAAGTTATGGTATATGAATGTTATGGAGTATTATTGTTCTATAAGAAATGATCAGCAAGATGATTTCAGAAAAGAGAACATTGTACACAGCAATAACAAAATTATGTGATGATCAATTCTGATGAACTTGGCCCTTTAAATGAGGTGATTCAGGCAAACTCCAGTGAGAGCTACCAGAAAGAGGACTATGGGCGCTGAATGTGGATCACAACATAGTATTTGCACCTTTTTTGTTATGATATGTTTGCATTTTGTTTTCTTTCTTGTTTTGTTTTTTTTTTTTAATCTGATTTTTCTTGTGCGGTAAGATTATTGTATAAATATGTATAGAAGAATTGCATATTTAACATTGGATTACTTGCTGTCTAGGGGAGGGAGTGGGAGAAAAAAAGGGAGAAAAGTTTGGAACACAAGGTTTTGCAAGGGTAGATGTTGAAAACTATCCTATCTTTGCATGTATTTTGAAAATAAAAAGCTAATTATTTAAAAAAATTTTAAAAGGTAGGATTTGTGGATTCTTTGTACATTTATTTCTAATACTTGGGACCTAGTAGATGCCTAATAAATATCTGTTGATTGATTTTAGGGCAAATCTTTCTCACAACTTTTGCAACATAAACAGCATCTTAGATAGTACCATAGTTAGTGCTAGACTTGGAGTCAGGAAGACCTGAATTCAAATTCAACCTCAGATACTTCCTAGCTGTATAACTCTGGTCAAGTCAGTTAACATTATCTGCCTGTTTCCTGAATTATAAAATGAAGATAATAATAATACCTACCTCCCATTATTTTTGTGAGGATCAAATGGAGATATCTGTAAAAAACAAAAAACAAAAAAACAAAAAACCCACCCAAAATCTAAACAAACCAAACCAAAACAAACAACCAAACAAAAAAACCCAACCCATTTAACACAGTACCTGGAACATAGTAGGTGCTTATAAATGCTTCCTTCCTTCCTCCCTCCCTTCCTTTTCTTGCTTCCCTCCTTCTTTGCTTCTTTCCTTCCACAACTGTTAGAAGTCACTTATTTCTGATTTTGAGGGAGTCACATTGTCACTGATCTTTCTTTATTAGGAGACCAGGTAGAACAGTGGATTCAGAAGGAATAAAGTGCAAAGGCCACTGGGAAAGTCACTTAAGCCTCAGTTTCCCCATCTGTAAAATGGGGATAATAATAACACCTACATCCCAGTGTTGTAGTGAGGATCAAATGAAATAATAAACACAAAGCACTTAGCACTGTTCCAGGTAAATGTTGGCTATTATTGTTTCTCTTATTACTTAGTGCCTGCCATTTTCAAAATTGTTTAATGCTCAGATGAAAACTGGCTATCTAAAAACATAAAGGATCAGCACTTCGTTGACTTACAGGATTGTATTAAGGAGAGGGAATTGGCAAGAGTCTTTTCTTGCTTCCCCGCTTAGCCAAGCTGTCTTCACTGACTCGGGCACGGGGACATGCTCGGCTCGGTGTATTTTCTTCGCGTCCCAGTCTGTAACGGTAACATCTTGGCTTCCCAGTGCTTGACAGGCTGATTTGGGCACTAGCCAGTTGGCTGAGGCTTGAGCCAGCCAGGATGGAATGAGTCTTACTGGAGACATATTGTTTAGGGCGGTAGCCAGGAGTTATTGCACAGATAATCCATATATCCTACTCTTTAGGAAGGCTTGTTTCAACCATTCAATCAACAAACCTTTAATTAAATACTTACTATATTCCGGATACCGCATTAGTCACTGGGGAACAAATATAAAAGAGAACCTGTCTCTTGATTCCAAGGAGCTTAATATGTCCTATTTGGGAAGATACAACATTTCATAGCTAAGTAATATAAGATATGAACTAAAAACCAAACAAAAATCCCCAAAACATGGTGATTTGGGAGGGTGTGTTAGTGATGCCTGGGGGAATCAAAAATGGCCTCCTGAAGAACGTATCACTTGGGGAGGCTAGGTTTTCGAAGAAACAGAGTTGAGAAGGAAGAACATTACAGAACGTACAAAGGCATGGGGGTGGGAGACAAAATATGATGTAAGAAAAAGTCTGGCTGCGATGTAAAATGTCTGGGGGAGAGGAAGTATATAATTAGTTTGATTTTAAATCTAAGCAAAGGTTTGTGTTTTATCCTAAATGCAACAGAGAGCCACTGAAGCTCGTGGGGCAGGGATAGGACTAGACAAGAACTCTGGGAGTGCCGGCTTGGCAGCTGTGCTGGAGGATGGCAAAGGGCAGAGACTGAAGGTTGCGGATCTATCTAAAAGTCTAGGCAAGGAGTGCTGAAAGCCCTGACAAGACTGGTTAGGCCGTCAATAGAGAGAAGCAGACAGATGCAAAAGATGCCGAGATGTAGCACAAACAATCCTTGGCAGATGACTAGATATGGGAGGGAGAAGGAGGAATCAACAGGGACTCCTAGGATATGGTGCCAGATGACTGAAAGACGGTAACATCCTTAATAGAAATAGAAAAATGGCAAAAATCGTAGGGAAAATTGTGAGCTCGCGCTGTTTCAGGCATGTTGAGTTTGAGATGCCAATGGGACATCTCAACCCTCAATATTTAAATGATTTAATAATTCTTTATTAAATATTATATAAAATATTACTATAAATTTTATAGTAAATAATAAGACAACCAAGGAATGGAAACATTTGATAGAGAAGGGAGCAAATTCTTTTAAAGCGCCTACTATGTGCTAGGCACATTTGATCCATATAATATCATTGTTATTCTCACCAGAATTATTATTCTCACCAGAAAAGTTGGTCATCTCACAGTGGGGGTCAGTGCTCAAAGTCTGGATCATCTGCTGTCAAGGTCATTTCTTCCATTAGGCTCTTAGGACATTCATTGACCCCTACAGTGAAACTGAAATAGATTTAATGGTGTTGGGCATGGGTGTTGCCAAAAAAAAAAATAATAATAATTTGGTTACGATTTCTCTAGAATGGATTTAAAACTCCTAGAAATCTGTGGGTATGATTTCGGTCACTACCCGTGGTCCGCAGATTTAACTAGCTAGCCTTGTATCTGCCCCGATGGCTGAATTCACTTTTCCTATCACGGCTATCTCAAGTTGTTCATCACTTATCTTTATTCATGATGTCCTGCACTTCCTCCATGAAATCCGCCTCCCACTGCCCATCTCGTGGAGGCTGACTTCTCAGTGGCTGGGCTGCCTGGTCCTACGAGCTCCTGGCACGCTATAAATGGTTTGAACCTGGCCCCAGTCATGGTCTGTGTGTCCGTGGGTGGGTGTAGGAGTAGCCTGGAAAAAGTCAGGCTTTGACACAGGGTGATAACATCTTTTTGGCCCTACTCCTGGAAGACTATCTACCACCCTAGAGAGGAGCTGCAGTATATATGAATAAAGGAAGCATCCTCCATCAGGCGGCATGGTAGAGTACTTGAACTAGTTAGTAAGACCTGAGTTCAAGTCCAGCCTTAGATTCTTTTTTTTTTCCCCTGAGGCTGGGGTTAAGTGACTTGCCCAGGGTCACACAGCTAGGAAAAGTGTCTGAGACCAGATTTGAACTCGGGTCCTCCTGAACTTGGGTGCTCTATCCACTGCGCCACCTAGCTGCCCCGTTAGGTTCTTATTAGTTGGGTGACCTTGTGAGTTATGTGTCTTAAGCTCCACGGGGTCTTCTCGTCTTGTATTAGTATTCCCGCCTCTGCATGGGAAGGTCAATTCCACTGATTGGGAATAAGAGACAGTTAAACCCTCGTGATGCCATTCATACTAGTCCCTATTTAAGAGACAAGTGATTATGCTACCTTTGCACAGTCAGGATACCTCGGCCGTTAAAGTTATAACTCACCGGGCAGGCAGTGCCTCTAATACGGGTTAATGCTAGAGGTGATGTTTTTGGTAAACTATTTACCTATCTGTAAACTGGGGATAATTACAGTACCCAGGGTCATTCTTTATTAGAATTATTTTATTAATAATAATTATTAATTAATAATAAAATAATATTATTTTATTAATAAATATATTTTAAAAATATTTTCTAAACCTTAAAGTGCTAATAAAAGCTAGCTGTCATTATTATCCATTTCTCTGATACTTGTTTAATCCAGTTCGACTCTGTGAGTCCATTCGGGTTTGACTTTGCTAAAGTGGTTGGTCATTTCCTTCTCCAGCTCATTTTATAAATAAGGAAACTGAGGCAAACAGGGTGAAGTGATATGCCCAGGGTCACACAGCAAGTACATGTCTGAGGCCAGTTTTGAATTCAGTCTTCCCGATTCCAGACCAATGCTCTATGCACTCCCCTACCTCTGGTACTCCACTACATAGAACCTTGAAGTTTGGAAGAAATATAACTTTTTTCACATCAGGTTTTTATTCCTCCTCAGTTTTGTATTTCTCCAGTGCTTTATAGTTTACAAAAAGCTTTACATACGTTATGTTGTTTGACTTTGCCCATAGTCCCTTGTGAGGCAGGTGCTACTCATCGTTTTACAGATTAGGAAATTAAGGTAGACAGAACCTAAGTGATTCGCTCAGGATCGCACATCTAGTATGTGTCTCTATCCATTGCTCCCTCAGGTACCTATAACATTATGTTGTTTGATTTTCATGATATTTCCTTGTGAGGCAAGTGCTATTAATGTATTACAGATTAGGAAATTGAGGTAGACAGAACCTAAGTGATTCGCTCAGGATCGCACATCTAGTATGTGTCTCTATCCATTGCTCCCTCAGGTACCTATAACATTATGTTGTTTGATTTTCATGATATTTCCTTGTGAGGCAAGTGCTATTAATGTATTACAGATTAGGAAATTGAGGTAGACAGAACTTAAGTGATTCGCTCAGGATCACACATTTAGTATGTGTCCATTGCTCCCCCAGAGTACCTGTTGCCATGAAACTGCAGATGTATTCTTCTAGAATGGCCGCTAGAAAAGAGATATCTCAAGTCTTCCTTATGTCTTGATGGAAATTGAAAGTTTCCTTTACAGAATGGAAAACGACAACAAATAAAAATCAGTGTTCTTCATACTCTTACTTTGGGAGCTTCTAAGTGTATGAAATAACATTTTGCTGGTTGGTTCAGGTAGAAGTGAATAAAAATTGTAATGTAAGGAAAAATTTCCTAGCATTTAGCACTAAATCTGGAGATATAATGGTAGGGGACGGGGGTAAAGGGACATGGAGGGGATTCCTGGGTCAAGGTTGAACAAAATGACTTGCTTCTAAAGTTCTTCCTAAGAGTTTGTGATTTTACACATAAAACTTTTTTCTTACGTATCTATAGAATGACATGTGAGTGGGCTTACAGTGGAATGAATGGCTTAGCTGATGTCATGCAGTCATCCTGAGCTGGGATCACCAGACTGGGGTGGGGAGCACTAGAACAAGTGCTCTTCTGACCCAGCTTTGGGTGGCCCTAAGTAGTAACCAAATACTTGATCTCTGCCTGAGCACAAAGATCACAAGTTAAATTTCACCTAGTCTTTCGTGTTAGTAACCAGGCAGATTACTAACTGGAATATTATGAGCAGTTTGGATTTAAAAACATGGAAATGATTGCAAAAATGAAAAGATTGAAAAATCAGAACCCATGAGGAAAAATAGAAATGAAATTTAGAGAGTAACTGATCTCAGGGCACAAAAGGCTCCCCAGAACAGCTGAGGCACGACTCCATACTTGCTTTGGATCGAATTTTTCGTGTCTCAATTTTAGAGCCTGGCTCAATGTCCAGTTTTAATGGGAAATTGGCTAATAGGACTACATCCTTACTAGGATTACTGAGCTCAGTTACTACCAAAAGATTTCAGAGGGAGAAATGAGCCCCCCTTTAGCCAATTACTTTGTGGGCCACGAGCCCTGGCTGATAGCATCTCTCCTGCTTCACCCCCAACTCCACGTCCCTGGATATAGGATTTACAGCAGTAGTTTAAAGGATCAGGAAACCTCCTAGAGCTGTCCACTTTAGTGGTGCCGTTTAAAGCTTCACCTTTTATTTAAATGTTGACCCTGCCAGTCATTCAGCCTTAATTTCGACATAAATGGGAGAACATTCACTATTCCTGTGTGCACAGGGAGATCTTCCTAGTTTAAATACTATCGATGCTTAATGCTTGAAGTTATGTTGGCAAGGGGCTGGTCATAGAGCCAGACTCAAAGCCTAGAAAGACCTGCAGGTTCCTCTTCATTTGATAAGGCAACTGAAGCCTAAAGAAATAAACGATTGGCTCAGTTGGGAAGGTTGGTTTTGAACTTGGGTAGAGCTCTTTCTATACCATACTACCGTACCAGTGACTTGCTCATGGTCAGAGATTGTTAGCAATGAAGCTGGCAGTCAAAACGTATACTACATGTAAAATGGGTAATAATCAGCCATAGGATATGGATCAGAAAATGGTAAAATGGTAAAAAAAATAAAGGCAAATAGTGTATTACTAGCTAGCCACAATGGATGACAAGTAGCTTTCTTCCATCTCTTTTGGGGAGCTGCCGTAAGAGAACTGAAGTTCTCGTACTCAAAGTACATTTATCGAAAACAACAGCTAACCCCTCCAATGGATAACACAGACTTTCTACAGAGCTTTTAAAAATGAATTACTAGGGGCAGCTAGGTGGTGCAGTGGATAGAGCACAGCCCTGAATTCAGGAGGACCCGAGTTCAAATCTGGTCTCAAGACACTTAACACTTCCTAGCTGTGTGACTCTGGGCAATTGCGTCACTTAACCCCAACCTCAGAAAAAAAAAAAAAAATTACTGCCGTCTTCCCAGAGATTAAAAAAGCTCAAAGTTCCGTTCAGAGTCAAGATTCTATTTTGCATAAAGGCAGAGTAAGATATTGAGAATATTTTAAATAATCCATATTCTGGGAAAAGGGACGGGATCTGGACCTGGGGATTGTGTAAGTAAACCCCTCCTCCCCTGTTGTTGGCAGCTGCTCTGTAATATGGTTTTGGGAAGGTGCCTGGGGCACCACAAGATCCCATGGTCTATGTAGGGTCACCGGAGTTGGCATGTGGGATGTGGACCCTCGGCCCTTCTTGACTGAGGTTGGTTCTTGTGGCCATTACACACGTCTCTCAGCATTACTGAACACAAAGTGGGGTGATCATAGCTTGGCGAGTAGCGGATGGAATGCTGGGCTGGCAGTCAGGGAGAGCCTGATACTAGCTGTGTCACTTTGGGCAAAACACAACTTCTGTTTGCTTCAGTTTGCCCAACTCTAAAAAGGAGATAATACCACCAGTCATCTTCCAAAGTTGTTGTGAGGATCAAACGAGGTGACATTTGTAAAGCACTTAGCACAGTGCTGACACCTCGTAGGCACTATAGAAATGCTGTTATCATGATGTGATATTTCCATTCACTGCCTATTTCAAGGTGTTTGCGAGTGACGAAATGTGACCAGACACCTTACAGATACCCATTTCGAATCATAACTCATGGATAATTCTCAAGTATACAATTTGTTTTTATTTACAATACCCTATAAAAATGTAAATTTAGAAACTTTTATTTTCATTAATTAGAACCAAACAAAAAAAGTAAAAGCGGAGGAAGAAAAAAAAAGAATGAAATGTCCACTTGATCGGCTGGAGGGAAGGAGGGGGAGAGAGGAAGGTAGAAATATTCAGTAAGTGATGGTTGGGAGAAAAACTGGATGTTAGTGGGAAAAGGAATGGTTGGGAAAGAAACTGGAGGGTGGATAAGAAGAAGAGAGGGTGAACCAAGAGTGATGGAAGAGAGGCTGGTGATAACGGAGGATTTCACTGGTTGTACAATACATATATGTGCAAAATGTTCATCTTCTTAAATAAAAGAACCTCTCCTCTCCACCACATTCCAAAAGGTGCAAACAGAGGAACAGTATAGGATGATAATGAAAATTCATCAGATTCAATTGTCCTGGGAGCTATACCTGCTGGGGATGAACCCAGGGCCCCCGGATTAATTTTGCTAAAGAAATCAGGGCAATGCAAGGGGCTGTTCCAGCTGGGCTTCCAACCCAGACCCCTCAGTTATCCAGAAAATGGGACTTGAGTGAAACAGAGCAGGGATAGCATTTCTCCTCCAGGTGGGAGGTGGGAAAAGAAGGGAGGACCGTGTCAAACTCGGAATTCATGGTTCCAGCTGGAGGCCTCTACCCATGAAGGACCAAATGAAAAAGGTTCAAGAAGAGCCACAGGAGAGCTTCTAAAGCATTCCCAGGAAGACAAGAGTGGGTGAGTGTGCAAAGAGGTGCAGTTAAGTTCCTACGCTGCTAACGCAGTCTATGGGAGGGAAGCAGTCATCCTGAGCAGTCTCTTAAGGAAGGGACAGGAAGTCTGAACTCATTTCTCTAATGGTTTCAGTGAGGAGGAAAAGAACTGAACATGTGCTGTTTCCACAGCAAAGAGATGAAAAGTGAAGCAGGAGGAGCAATGAGGAGACAAATGAGGATTTCTGAGCAGGGTTGGGCACCTAATGAAACAGGCCATTGCTCAATGATTTCTCTCGGTGGGTTACCCAGATTTGTGGAGGCCAAACAGCCAAGTTAGATCTGGGGATGGCCTAGACACATCCCCCACATTCCCAGCTGGCTGTTAGAAGAAAGAGTTGGTCAAGAGCCCAATAAAAGATTTGATTTTTTTCCCAAGCCATCACATCACTCCTTTGGAACTCTGGAGACAACACAAATATTGGGATTTCTATCTAATGTCCTCTCCTAGAGTCTTGTTAATAAGGGCGAGGAACTGGAAAGCATCAAACAGGATAGGGAGGAAGAATATTTTTGGTGGGCTATAATTTACTCTTAGCATGAATGTTGGAAAAATGTCAGATTAAAGAGATTATATCTGTGACTCTGTGGTCAAAAAAACCCAGTGAAATTAAAAAGAATTGTGGGCCAGGGCAGGGCAGGACATGCAGAATTGTGACCTAGTAGTGAGGAGTAGAAACCAGCAAAAGTCATAGCCAGCCAAGTTTCCCGAGCAGAGAGGAGGAGGCAGGAGATCGGGCTGTCTCCAAATACCAGTTATCGATGAGAAAACAATCCCACAAGGCTTTGCTTTGGGGAAGGAGCCACCTTCCCTCCCCCACTGAAAACACTCCATTGGTGATGGCAGCAGTGCAGATAGCGGCCACCTGGAGACACAGGTGCCTCCAGAGCTCTTTTACCGTATCCCCTGAACCAACCTAAAGAGAGAGAGAGAGAAAATGTTACACAAACAAACCCAAACAGGGGTCATCTGGTAGATGCAACAGTAAGGAGACTTTATTAAGGCCAGGCACTGAGCTAAGTAATTATCTCATCTCCCTTGATTCTCACTACAACCTGGGAGGAAAAATCACTTGCCCAAGGTCACACAGCTATTGCCTTAGGCTGCTCCTGACTGCAGGCCCTGAGCTCCTAGCTGCACACATACTCTCATGACAAATGTCCGTCCTCCTCCCTCTCCTCCCCAATCCCCTTTCTCTCTGCTGGGACAGCTATTTCTTTTCTTTTCTTTCTTCAAGTTCATCCCCTTCTCCTGCCTTGCTGCCAACCCGTTACGCACACGAGATCTTGCACTGGCTTCACTTACTGCAATTTTGTCTCAAGCAGGTTCAGTTTCTGTCGGTCAACATAGCGAGAAAAAAGGGATACCAGGTTTGCTGGGGTGGAGACGGGCTTAGCCAGAGTGGCCTGGGGAATCCGCAGGAGCTCTCTCGTGGCCATGAACATCAGCTCTGTCCTGACAGAGAAAACCCACAAAAAGACTGTGAGCGAGAGGAGGGAAGAAGTGCTCCCCCGGCGCCTCCCGGGCCATCCACGGCCTGCCTTACTCACCACTGGTTGTCCTGCATTAACTCTGTTGACGTGTTTGAGCTCTGCAGCTCCTCTCCTCGGCTCAGGACCAGGTAGAGCAACGAAAGGCCAAACTGTGTGGAGGCAACGAAGACATCAGTCTGACAACCAGTCAAGCAAACAGGCCTACTGTGTGCCAGGAAGCAGGCAACGTGCTGGGGACGCAAGGAGAGGGGAGGACACCGTCCCTACTCACAAGGAGCTAACTGACTGCCAGGGAGATCACCAAGGCGTCAAAAAGAAGAGACTAAGAATGTCCCAACACAGGATGGTCAGGGTGGGTGGGCCCTAGCCAAGATGCCACCAAAAGGGTGGCACTTGAGCCATGCCAGGACGGAGATGGGAGATGGAACCAAGCAATTCCCTTTAGCCAGATCAGATTATGGGAGGAGCAGCAATTTGTAAGACTGAGGCTGGACCATGAAAGGTTCTAAAGGCTGAATAGAGGGACTTCTGTTTTATTCTAGGGGCTGAGACAGTCAAATCTGAGCTTTTAAAAATAAACTTAGGAGCAATGCCAAGGATTTACTGGAAGGGGGAAGAGCCTTGAGCAGGGAGACAAATTAGGACGTCACTGCATAAAGCGTAGACCGAGGAGGCAGCTGTGTGAGGTGAGTGAAGAGCTTGGGAGTGACGCAGACCTAGAAATGGAAGGCTCTGGCAACTGGGACGAGAGAGAGTGGGGGAGTCAGTGCTAACGCCAGCTATAAATCTGGGAGACTGGCAGGATGAGTGTGCCTTCTGCAGGAACAGGAAATGGGGCACAGGGGTGGTTTGTGGCAGGAAGACAATCGCTGGTTGTTTTGGGCAAGATGAGCTCGAGATGTCTCCAGGCTGTCCAATTTGAAATGTTCGACACCAAAATGGCAGTGTGATGAAGTGGAGGGGGAGGCTGAGACAGGAACCCAAGTGAGCTGGCAACTTCCAAGGGAGCCGGGAAGAGAAAAGAACGATGAGCTTCTGAGTGGCAGAGACAGTCAGGAGGAGATGGATTTGGAGGATGAGGCAACAAAGGAGAAGGATGAGGAGCAGCAAAAGGGCAGAACCAGGACAGAGCAGTGTCACAACAGAATCAGGACTCCTCTGACTCCTGCATGAGGAATCACATTGGGCAGTTGACTTAGAGAGGAAATGGTGATCACATTATCAGGTGATGAGGTCAAAAGTCAGAGCATCAGCTGCTGAGGAAGAGAGGTAGAGGCAGGGACCAGAGATGACTTTTCCTAAGTGTTTCCCTGAAAAGGCACAAGGCCCAGATATAGGGATGGCTGCTGTTTAGTCATTCATTTGTATCCAACTCTTCATGACCCCATGGGCCATACTGTCCATACGTCCATACTGCAGTCGTTTGCTATTTCCTTCTCCAAAGGATTAAGGCAAACAAAGGGTAAGTGACTTACCCAGGGTCACATAGCTAGAGTGTCTAAGGTCTAAGTGTCTGAGGCTGTCGTTAGATCTTCCGAACTCCAGACCCAGACTCTACCCACTGAGCTACCTGGCTGCTCCAGAAGGGATTTTAGGAAAAGGTTTTTAAAAATAAGGAACACCTGGACATCAACAGGGAGAGACTGAAGATTAAAAAGATGACTAAAGTTGTAATTTGTTGGAAAAGACAAGATGGAATGAAACCAAGGAAATATATTGGCTTTGGGCAGGAAAAAAATTACTGTTAGATAGTGGGGCAAAGGTATAAAGAGTGGGAGATGATGCTAAGGGATTTTGAAATGAAAAGGTGGAAAAGAGGGACACCCATGGAATGGTTTCAATGTTCTCAGTAAAATAGGAGGCAAGATCCTCAACTGAGACATGGTGGGGAAGAAAGAAGTTTAGAAAAGCTCTGTGGTAGTAAAACAGGGATTCAACTTGGGAAGAAGAAATGGACTGAAGTTGGATAACATGCAATTTAATCTATCTAGTCATCAAGGTTGTGACTTCCAGCTCCATTAAGCAGCCCATTAAATAGGAGCAAAGAAGCTGGATGGTAGGAATAATGTAGGGCTGTCCATTATATGTAATCCTTGAGCACAGAGACCTCGGTAGTCCCATGCTAACATTTCCCAACCCTTTACATTCTAAGTCAATAGAATTAATACATAAAGAACTTCCCTACTTCAGGTTGGCATGGTGAGCATCATTCTGGGGATACACCAGATCTGCTTAACTATACATATTGTGATGAGTTTATTGTTTCTTTTTCACTGTGATAGACACAAATTCAAGCTGGGAAAAAGTTGGAGAAATACACGAACATAGTCCCCACATAAAATGCACATAAAATCTACAACATGCCTGATAAGGTGGTCAAATGGCCTGTGTGGACATCTCCAAAACCAGAAAATCCTGTGGCTTTAAACTTTAAAAGGAAGCTCTTCCTTGCATGGAACTGAAATCTGCTTCAGATAATGGAAAGGAAACCACAAAAAGAAACTGTGGTACAGATCAAAAAAAAAAGGAGAAAGTCAAGGCTTATAAGACTGACTTCACGTGAGAAGAGAAGCAGCAAGGAAGCTTGCTCATCAAAGCAGTGGAGGTAGCTTCTAGATGAGGATGTTTTTAAAAGTAAAATCTAAAGATAGATACAAACACTGGAAACTAAGATTGTAGCTACTACAAATCCAGAATTTGGCGCAAGCCAAGACCAATTTACCAAATCCTGGAGTAAATAAATTAGGGGGAAGCACTTAATAAGTTAATAAAGGCATGAAATTTTCTATCCCTAAAAATGTTAAAATTGAAAATTAGCCAGAGTGGCCTGGGGAATCCGCAGGAGCTCTCTCGTGGCCATGAACATCAGCTCTCCTGACAGAGAAAACCCACAAAAAGACTGTGAGCAAGAGGATTCCAGAAGGAGTTTGGTAAATTTACAGAAAATTAAGTCAAGACAGGAAGCTAGGGATGTCTTAGAATATACATCTCTATGCTTTTGGCTATGACATCAGATAGGAAAACCATCTTCCTACAAACCTCCCTAAGGTGATATTGTCAAAGGATTAGCTGGATTGTTTTTCTTTTCTGATCCAGAATTTGACTTTTTTCACATTTAAATAGGGTGTCCCCAAAGTTTTTAAGCTTTAATAGCTTAAAACTGCATTTAAGACTTTTGAGATTTGCTATATGCTATTTTCATTGTCCTTTCAGAGTAACTAAGGCAACCTAAACTAAGTTAGAACTCAATTTTATTGCCTTTAAGATATCTTTACCACTCAGTTTTTTGAAAAGAATGTGAATTAACAGACACAACTTATTTAATCGCTTGAATTCTAACACTAGGGAAGAATAGGATGAGTAGGATTAGATGCTTCTAGTTCCACCCGGTCTATCCAAAGGTCTAGATTTTAAACTGCAATAACAACATACATGAAGCAGGCAACAGTTGCTCCCTAGGCCTTTATGCCAGGCCCCTGGAGCCTGCATGCACAACAATTAAAGGTTGAGAATATGCTTCAATATGGTATTCAGAGGGCATAAGGAGCCCAAGAGCACCTTGTTCTGGAGCACAGCAGTGAGGTGTGGGTTGGCGGGTGCTGGTGCAGTTGCACTTTGAGGTAGGTTCATTAGCTGTTGCAGAAGGCTGGTGACAGTCATTGATGGAAGATGATAAAGGAGAAGGGAGAAGGGACTCAGTAAGCAAGGTAAAACCTAAGAAAGAAAAGACAAAAACATCACACATTAGCATTGGATATTCATATTCCTTCCATCCAAAGTAGGTAAGAGAAGGAAGTCACATTGTATAATACACTGAATGAAACCAAATTCACAGAAAAGGAAAATACATGAGAGCATCCCACATTGAGGGTTAAAATTGATATAATCCTTAAAAAAAAAAAAAAATCCTAGAGCACCCCAACTTCTTTAAGTACATTTTATTAGTAATTTCACACCACCTCAAAGATATGAAATCCTTTTATGTTTATGTATATACACAATAGGATTTTCTTGAACTTAGAGACTATTTAAAATGTTTAATATCTTATTAGAAACTTAACATTAAATACATTGATTCAAACCACTTATTAATTTTAATCCTTAATAAAATATAATACTTTTTCAGTACCTTACTTTATGTTCCCACACAGATTCTTTTCCTATAAATTCTCATTTATTTTTCATCATATAAGTTTTCATTTTGTATCATAAAGGTCTTTCTGGATTTCTCTGCATTGCTTCTCTATCTTAGTTCTATTAAAGGATTCCATTATGCTAATGTAATAAAATTCATTTTAATCATTCCCTTACTGTTGGAACATTTAGGTTGCTTTTAGTTTTTTTCTTGCAATTACATATAACGCTGCTATGAAAAACTCTGGACAGTTATTTTTGTCAGGAGCTGTTCCCAACAATGGAATCATTGAATCAAACAGTAAAATTCTTTTTGTAACTTTTTTCTGTCTATTGTTACCTCATTTATCCTCTTAATCACTATGTGAGGTAAGTGGTATTATAGAGAAACTGATCTGTCTGCCTTCAGAGCAAATTAACTACTAAACCAAAACAAGAATACAACCTTTTGATCACACTGCTGAGACAAGGGGTTCTTAGCTTTTTGGGAGTCCTGAACTCCCTTCAGGTAGCAGGCTGGTTAAGTCAATTGGATCCCTTTTCGGAATAACATTTTAAAATGTATAAAATACATAGAATTGCAACTGAATTGACTACAATTAAACCAATTAGAAACATATGTATATATAAATCTTTTTAAATATTCATATACTTCCAGTTAAGAACCCTTGATTCAAACTACAAAGTTGAAGTATCAAGCTCCAAAAAAAGAAAGAGTTTGAAAACTAGCAGGGCATCTAAGAGTTTATCTGTCCCAACTCTCATTTCTCTTTGGCAAAATAGAGAGTCCATACTATTACAGTTATCAATTCTATTTTCAAAGATATTCATCCAGTGAATGAGATGGTAAAGCTATTAATTTCTGTTCTCCAAATTCTCCCACTATAATCCAAACCCATTTCTTTCTTATTTTGTCCTTTAAGGAAATCACCTGGTGTCTCATAACAATTTTATACCCTTTAAGAGAGTAAAGGCAGTGTTTTCATCATGCTAAAAAAAAAAAAAAAAAAAAAAAAAAAAAAGCAAAACATAAATAAAAACCTCCTCAAATATAATCTCTCTACAGCCCTTTGCTTAACTCTAAAGTGAGACTTCAGCAAAGTGATCACTAAGGCCTTTTCAAGAGTGAGCATCCTATGGTTCTCTATTCCAGGTTCCTGAGATTTTTCCAAATAGCAACAACAGACTATTAAAACAGAACAGTCTACCATGCCTTCTGAGTTCTTTTCTGCCATTCTGGTGCTCATCCTACAGTTCCATCCTATATTTATCAATCTTACTTTTGTTTTAAAAACATCACTTTGGGGGCAGCTAGGTGGCATAATGGATGGAGCACCAGCCCTGAAATCTGGAGGACTTGAGTTCAATTCTGGCCTCAGATACTTAACAACTCTTCCTAGTTGTGTGACCCTGACCCTAGGCAAGTCACTTAACCCCAATTGTCTCAGCAAAACAACAACAAAAACAATAGAACAAAACATCACTATTAAACTTTATCCAGCTTTGAATTTCCTGAAACCACTTTAAAATTTATTCTGAGATTTTTAGCAAGTCTGTACAAGAATTCAAATATTACTTATGTCACCTAAAAAAAGCATTTCATAAATATTAGCATGGGCTTCAGGGACATTACTTGATTCATTTTCATGATATTGGGTCACAGATATATATTACATACATTCTTGTTTTCTCCCAAATTGGAATGTAAGCTTCTTACAAGTGAAATATGTCAGTCTTTATACCCATATTCCCACTGCAAGGCATTTAACAAATGCTTACTAAGAATAATCCATAGGAAGATAAAAGCTATAAATTAAATACATCAGAAAGAAAAGGTCAAATGGGGCAGAATCAACACTGCAAACCCGTAACGATATACTAGTTGCTTCCTTCTTGTTTACATGGCCTGTTCTTCTAACCTGCTGAACAAGTTTCTTAAAAGGAAAGATTTAAAAATCCAAAATTGTTATGATCTCTAAGGTGTAAGGGCAAGATGTCTCTCCAGAAGTATTTACCTCATCTTGGGCATCCTTCTTGATCAAAAAGGGCAGATTTCTGGCTGTGGCCATGAGGATGTCAGCTGCTTGCTCTTTGGACAAGAAAGGGAGAATACGGGCAACCATTCTCTTCCCTTTACGGATACACATGATTTGCATAAAGTGGTCATCACTTGGCCTGTACAGGGAGAAAAAAATTTCAAATTAGGTCAAAATCAGGAATTCTACAGGGAATGCCTAATTGATTTCATTTAAAATAGGGCCAATTGAACATCCCATATAAGATTACTTTACTGTGGGTTTTTTTAAACCATAAACTTGGTCAAAACTAACCCTCACCCTCGAAGAAAGGATGAAAAATTTTCTAGGTCCCCAAATGCTTTTGGTCAAAAAAAAAAAAAAAAAAATTTTTTTTTGGGGGGGGGGTCAAAAGATCCAGGAGCAAACTTCTTACTGTGTATATCTATATGAATATTTTTCCAAGAAAAATTCTTACTGTAAAAAGTGAACCAGTTTACTTCACAGAGGACTACACTATTCAGGTCCAATCCAACTTAAGAGATCCATCAGTGACGCTATGCCCCCAGTTGATACTGAACCCAAATGGGTGGTAAAGCCAAAGAATGTTTTAGCACCCTTGCTATGTTTGGTTTCTCTTATTTCTGCTTCTCCACAATAGAAATGCTTCTCTTTGTCTAATTCTAGAAAAGGCTTACTGGAAGGGAAGGGTTTGCCCCTCACAGCCAAACATATGTTTTGGTTTGGGAGAAACTATTCTAAAAGTACTGTATGCGTATAAGGCAGATAATTAATAATCGCTTTATAGGCAAGAAGGAAAGACCTTATTCACCCTCTGCTCTCCCAGTCAGCAACTCTTACCTTTCTTGCCCAGGCAATTTCCCCCTCAGGTTATCATACATGTCACATATCTTCTGCTTTCTCTCCTCCATCAGTGCTTTCCGCTCCTCTTCCAGGCTTAGAAGATAGCGCCTTTCATAATCCTCCACATCCAGGAGAAGACTATATGTCTAATGGAACAAAAGAGTATTAGGGCATCGTGCTATCAGCCTTGCCCCCCTCCCCAACCATGAGAGATTACAAAAATTGAATAGTACTGAAATTAATTTAAAAGGTAGACTAAGATACTATCGATCTCTATTAAGTCTCAACTTGGAACTTCCCTCAACATTGTATTGTCCCATCTCCTCCTACTCATTGTAAGAAGCGTTTGCTAAGTGACTGAAACACAGACTATATATGCCATTTATTAACCTTTTTAAATTCCAATAAATGCAAACTTTACCACATTATACATATGCGTACCTATAAATAAGTATGTATTCAAGACTTATATGTATGTTTGTGATTATGATACGTGTATATAAAAATATAGCAATTTTCCATACTGGGAGTGGGGGTGAGGGTGGGGGTGAATGTAGGTTTGACTATTAGAACTTACTTTCTCAATTGTAACGAGAGTCTTTCGTCTTTTGTCTCGAACTTGTTTCTCTTTGGTCTCCTAAGAAAAGACAGAAGCCTCAGTGCTATGTTTTTTATCACAGCCATCCCAAAACACATATTGAATATCTACCTGCAGGCAGTGTGGCAATCAGGTTGGGTAAACTAAGCTGAACAAGGAGATTTTGTCTGCTAAAAATAAACAACTGATGGAAGACAATACCACAGAATGAAATACAGACAGCTGAACCAACAGTGCCCAAGTAGAGATAACAAAGGACATAAAACTTATTAACATTTTATATAACTGAGAGGAAGTACATACATATGTACTACATATACAATGTGTGTATGTACACACACAGATAGATAGAGACAGAGAGAGAGAGAGAGAAGAGAGAGGAGGAGAGAGAGAGAAAGAGAGAGAGAGAGAGAGAAATCAAGGCAGAAACTGACAGGGAGAGACAGAAAAACAGAGAGAAAAAAGAGACAAAGGTGAAGGCGGGAGAGGGAAGCAAAGAAATCATGGAGTTCTTTCAAGAACTAGACAGATGTCAGATAAATAACAACCCTTTTCTCCCCCTTCCCCCCTTGCTGTATGGCACGGATAGGGACATGAAGAAGAAAAGGTGATAATCCAGATCCCTGTAAACAGACAGCTCTGCTAACACCTACATCATCTTCGCTCCGGGATGTTACCACGGCATCAATCATTTTCCGGGGATTATTCACACTAGAGACAGTAAGCTTTCCCAAAGAGCCCTCAAATTGCACTGCAAAAATACAAACAAAACAAAATAAAAACAAAACAACCATAACAATGTTGGCAGACAGGTTTTAAAGAACATAATATTCTCTCACTGAACTATGAGGAAAAAAAACTAATCATCTATGTCCAATTCTGAGTAATAGATTTCCCAATAATCTCTTATGCAAACTTTTAACACACAGTGGGATGATTACTGAAAATATTTCGCTCTTTATTTTAATAAGGGGTCATGGGAAATGGGCTTTTGCCACTAAGCTTTGGCCACTGTATTTTGAGTCGGCCCCTGTACTGCTCCAACCTACTTAGCCCTGGCACCACTTCCAACACTCTCAGATTCCAATTCAAGAGCTCAATAGAATGATGAGGCCCTTACTCACCTGGCTTGTAGGCATGCTCCAGCTTTGCCACTTGGGGGGTGATCAGTTTGGTGCGTTCTTTCTTGGGGCCATCTCCATGTACTTCCTCAGCTGCTGAGAGTTTCTCCAGTTTTTCAAAGTAGTTCTAGAAAACAGAAAGGATTCCAAATTATCTTTAATACCAGAAGGCCTGAAATTTAATGTGTCAACTAACATAATACTTTTTTTTTTAATGTATAAGGCAAAGAAAAGATATAATGAAAAATTTATTTCAAAGTAAAATTATAATTATAATATAATTTTGCAAATTGACATGTGCCTTGTCCATCTAACATTAATGAATTAGAAGAACAGATAAACAGAGTCTTCTCCTTACTGATATTCCACATTTTGTTTTTGTCTACTTTGTGACTGGTGCAATCCATCAACAAACATGAGTAAATACTACTATGTGCCAGAGCCGAGGCTATAAAGACAAAAGTAAACTCATAGTTTCCAAGAGTGTCTATTCTAAGAGGGTAACAACACATACAAATACAAAATAAAATGTACAAAATAAATAAGAGGGAGCATGGGGGGGAGGGTGTCCTAGCAACTGAGAGAGATTAGAAAAGGCTTCATATAGAATTTGGCTCTTGAGATGAATTTTGAAGGAAACAAAAATTTGAAGAGGCAGCGATGAATAAAGAGCATATTCCCAAAGACAGGTAGGGACCCGGAGATGAGGTGTTAGAAACAGCAGGACCATGTTCTGACTGAACCAGGGGCAGGAAGAGGAGTCCCAGATACCAAACTAGAAGGGCAGGTTCAGTTTAAGTTGTGAAGGGCTTTAAAACTAAATAGTTGAGTTAATATTGAAAGTAAAGGTAAAAGGGGTCCCTGCATTTTACTGAGAAGTTGTTCAGTTGGTTTTTATGTTCATGACCCCATTTGGGATTTTTCTTGGCAGAGATACTGGGAGGGTTCACCATTTCCTTTTCCAACTCATTTTACAGATGAGGAAACTGAAGCAAATGTTCAGTCATGTCTGAGGCCAGATTTGAACTTGGGGAGATGAGTCAGCCAGAGTCTAGACCCTTTGCTCTGTGCCCAATGGTGCCCCCTAGCGTCCTTATTGGGAAGTACTGTCTCAAGTCTGTCCTTAGGAAAATGGACTGGGGACTGGGTGCAAGGTGGATGAATGTTGAGAGACAGAGAGGGGAGCCCTGATCGGAGGCTATTTCACCAATCTATACAAGAGAAGGCCTGAAGCACAGGGACCGCCTGAGTGGAAAGAAGATGGGTCTAAGGAGGTGGGAATGACAAGAGCTGGCACCTGACTGAGATGCATGGGGTGGGGAGTGAATATTCCCAGCTACACACAAGGGGTCATGATGCCCTTGGGGGGCTGGGTGGTTTCAGGAAGAAGATGAAGAGTTCTCTCGGATTTGGTGAGCTTGAGAAGCTAGCCTATTTGCAGAGGTTCCAAACATGCCAGCCATACCATGCTTGGCACCCCAAGGAGCCTCTGTCCACTACTCTTTCCAGTGCTATCCTCTCTTTACCTATTTCCCTAGCCAGACTTTAACCTTACTTCCAATCCCTATAATAAACCTCTTTTATCAGTCTAGGTTTTTGGGTCTGTAAATTCCTTTACAGGAACTTCTGTGCCACCAGAAGGGAGTCCCCAAAACTCCCTACCCTTATGCCAAAACCTACCCTGCACCCCAAACCTGCCACTAGACCTCATTTAACTCCCTGACCACCAGAAATCCTAATTCATTTGGGTTCCCCAAATCTAAACCTCATCAAAAGAAGAAGCCCACCACAAAGTCCTGAGTGTGGCCATTAGAGGAAGGGCATGACGTTCAGAATGGGGAGAGACTGGGCAGGTGGAAACCAAGAAAAGGCTCCACCACAGGGAGAAGAGAGGACCCAAGGCCCACAACAATGTCAAATGCCACAGAGAGATCTAGGAAGAGGAAATCTGGAAAAAAAAAAAAAAAAAAAAAAAAAAGGGAAGCCTTTCAAAGCCACCACAGGGGACAACGAGAGGATCAGTGAAAACTAAAGTTGGAGTGGAGTGGTGGAACTGGAAGCCAAAGATGAGAGAAAGTGTTTTTCTGAGGAGAAGGTAGAAGAAATACAGCAAGAAAAACTAAGGGGACGATAAGGCCTGAAGGCTCAGGCACAACTTGGAGCAGATGATAAAGCCTGAAGACCAGAGAGCAAAATCTTATTGAGGTAATCTGGTAGAGAATGTAGAGCGAGGTGGGGGTGTGGAAAGTTTGAGAGAAGCCCTGAATTGCTTCTGTGGTAAATAAGAATCAATTAGGATTGGAGTCAAAGAATTAACTTGCTGTGGTGAAGATCCTTTGAGATTAGGTAACAAAACTAGTAGACCTAGTCAACTTGGTTGAATGATTTTCTCCAATTCCATTAAAGCCTTACAGGAGCAGGAGATGAGAAGGCAGATGGCAGTAGTAATCTAGGACTAGAGTTTGGCAAGGTTATGAACACTGACAAGAGGGAATAGACCATATAGAACCAAAATGGTTAACTACAAGGAAGAAACCGAGAAGAGGAAAAAAAGGAAATTAGGACAGGAGCAATGGATTGGAACATTAAGGGGTGAAGGAATTTAGAATTGAAGATAGGAATCGGTTTAGCTTTAGTAAATCTTAGGTTTACTAAAATAGCTTTAGTAGTAGGACATGAGGAGATATGTAATAGTAATATGGCATTATCTCCTAAAAATCTCTTTGGAGGTTTTGATGGTAAGATTCTATAAGTGATCATATGAAAGAGTGTTCCAAATCACTATTGATCAGAGAAATACAAATTAAGACAACTCTGAGATATCATTACACACCTGTCAGATTGGCTAAGATGACAGGAACAAATAATGATGAATGTTGGAGGGGATGTGGGAAAACTGGGACACTGATGCATTGTTGGTGGAGTTGGTGGAATCCGACCATTCTGGAGAGCAATCTGGAATTATGCCCCAAAAGTTATCAAAATGTGCATACCCTTTGACCCAGCAGGGGTACTATTGGGCTTATATCCCCTTTTTGTAGTGGCTAGAAACTGGAAGATGAATGGATGTCCATCAATTGGAAAAAGGTTGGGTAAATTATGGTATATGAAGGTTATGGAATATTATTGCTCTGTAAGAAATGACCAACAGGAGGAATACAGAGAGGCTTGGAGAGACTTAAATCAACTGTTGCTGAGTGAAATGAGCAGAACCAGAAGATCGCTGTACACTTCAACAACAATACTGTATGAGGATGTATTCTGATGGAAGTGGAAATCTTCAACATAAAGAAGATCCAACTCACTTCCAGTTGATCAATGATGGACAGAAATAACTACACCCAGAGAAGGAACACTGGGAAGTGAATGTAAATTGTTAGCACTACTGTCTATCTATCCAGGTTACTTATACCTTCAGAATCTAATAATTAATGTGCAACAAGAAAATGGTATTTACACACATATATTGTATCTGGGTTATATTGTAACATATGTAAAATGTATGGGATCGGGGGGAGGGGGGGATAATTTGGAAAAATGAATACAAGGGATAATATTATATAAAAAAAATTACTCATGCATATATACTGTGGAAAAAAAATTCTAAAAAAAAAAAAAAAAAAAAGATTCTATGAGTGATGGTAAAAGGTGTGAGGGATCCTATGTGTAGTTGAGGTAGAATGAGAGAAGCCTGAAGAATTTGAAGATGAAGATTCTTTTGGAAACATCAATATATACTGAAGCCTCCTAGAAAAAGGAACCTTTTATTTATATGTGTGTGTATATATATATATATATATATATATATTATGGCAATATAAAGAATTACTGTGAAGCAGCCACTGCACATCTTGACAAAAAATCCTGAATGACATGGGATGAATGAGTGCCATAAAGGAAGAAATATTAATGAATAATACGGCAAAGGGAGAGTCTAAAAGTGGCCATGGAGAGCATGAAATATTCTAACTCTCCTTCCAAGAACCAGTGTGCGAGGGTCGGATAAAAAAATATAGTTGGTGCTGAAGACAGTGGTCAATGATGTGGTTTTGTCTTGTAATCATGTCTCTGTGAGGAGCAGAAGATGGGAGGAACACAAAAGGAAAAGGGCTAAAATGAAGAAAAATCTGCTAATCAAGGAAGAAAGGAATTCTGGAAGGCATCACATAGGGATGGGAAGAACAAAGTGGAACACAGTAGAACAGGATTGAGGTGGATAGGGATTAAAGGATGTCAAACGGGAATGAAGCATTTACTCTAGAACAAAAGTCACAGTCTCCAAATAAGTTGTGTCATCTAAGGGAAGGTTGCCAGTGTTCTCCTCTGGAAGAACAAGAATGATGAGCAAAGGTAAAGCCCAAAGGACCTGGTGTATTAAACTAAAAGGGCCTATTGAAAATAACTGAAATGTATACAAAAAACCATTCTATTACATGCAATACCCACATTCAGCTTGAAAAATGGAATTTATCAAGTTGAGAGCCAGTCAGGGATTTCAAAAGAAAATTTCACAGATAATTTTTTTTGGAAGGAGGCATAAAATAAAATTATTGTCTAAGAAATATATATCTTTGTTATACTTTAACATATTTAACATGTATTGGTCAAACTGCCATGGGGGGGAGGGGCGGCAGGAAGGGAAAAGTAGAACAAAAGGTTTGGCAATTATCAATGTTGTAAAATTACCCATGCATATATCTGGTAAATAAAAACTATTAAAAAATAAAAATTAAATTTAAATATATATGTGTATATATATTTTAAAAATAATAAAATAACAATTAAAAATATATATATATATTTGGAAAGAAGAGTCAATGATGTAGAAAAAGGATAACAGACCACCTAAATACTGTTAGTGTACCAACAGTTTAAGTTACAATATCTAGGAAGTCTCCAGAACATGGGGGAGGTGGTCTACCACAGTGTGTCCACAATACAAAAGCAAGAAATCTCACAGGATGAGAAGGAAAGTATAGGTTTCACTATTTCATCATTAAAAGGAGTCCTGTATCAGTAAAATCACAAATTCAAACAAGTATTTCATTAGTTAAAATAACCAGTTAGGGATCCAGAGAGATATACAAAGAAATGGCAAATAACATGTACCTGGTAATAAAAGTCATCCAGGTAGGGATCAGTGCTTTGTAATTGCATCATCTGGATCTTCGAAACCCAATCCTTTTCCCGTTGCAACATAAGGTTGGCATATGGGTCCTTTCGAAGTTGTTCCTGATGGTTGCTTCGGTGACCTCCTCGATCCCCAGCTGCACCATTTATACTTCGATGCTGACTAAGGAAAAGAAAAACATGTTTAATTCACTCAAAGATTTGGAATTGGTGGGTACCTTGTTTTGTTTTGATGCTATTAATAGGCCTCTAACAGTCAGCTTATTTGAGTCATTTCTCCCAACTCTATAAGCAGCATGTGAGCATGAGTGAAGAAGGCAGATGGCAGGATAATCCAGGGCTGGAGTATGGCATGGTTATGAATACTGACAGAACAAGAGGGAAGGGATTTGAGATTAGAGGATAATATAAAGCTGAAATACTAAAAACAATGTAGAAACTGAGAAAAGGAAAAAAAGTGAACTTAGAATAGGGGCAATGGTTTAATTCCAAAAAAGGAAAAGGACCTATATATACAAAAATATTTCTAGCAGCAATTTCTGTGGTGGCAAAGAACCAGAAATTGAGGAGATGCTCATCAAATAGGGAATGGCTAAAGAAATTGTGGTATATCACTGTGATGGAATACTAGTGTGCTAAAAGAAAATGCCAAGGGGAGTGGTTTCAGAAAAACAAGGCAAAACCTACATGAACTAAAGCAAAGTAAAGTGAGAAGAACTAGCAGATCATTGTGTATAACAACAGTAATGTTGTAATGATGACGACCTGTGGAAAAACTTAAATTATTTTGATGAATACAATGATCTAAGACAATTCCAAAGGACTCATGATGAAAAAATGCTCTCTATCTCTAGAGAGAAAGATGGACCTTGGAATGCAAACCGAAGTATCTCATTTCCTTCATTTTTGTTATTTTTTTTTTGAAAATGTGGCTAATATGGAAATGTTTTGTCTGATTTACATGTAAACTGAGATGCTGCCTGCCTTCTCATGAGAATGAGGAAAAGAGGGGCTAAATAAGAGGGAAAAAAATTGGAATTCAAAATTTTAAAACAAAAAAGGTTTAAAATAGTAAAAATCAACACATATGAAATATTCTCCCCTCTGGTAGTGAGAATGAACTCAAATCTAAGTTAAAGAATATAATTTTATATAATGACCAAGACTACCCTGAACGGTTTATGATGAAAAATGCTATCCATACCCAGAGAAAGAACTGATTATCTCTGAATGTAGACTGAGGCATACTTTTTTAAAAACTTTTTTTTTAATTCTTGAAGATTTTTTTTGGGGGGAGGGGAATCTATGTTTTCTTTTGCAACACGAGTTTTATGGAAATGTTTTGTATTTCACTTGGGTGTTCTCAATGGGGGTGGGTGGAGGGGAGGAAGGGGAGAATCTAGAACTCAAAATTTTAAAAACACGTAACAAATTGTTTTACATGTAACTAGAGAATATAAAAATATTTTTTTTCTCTCTTTTCTTTTTTTTTTTTTCCTGAGGCTGGGGTTAAGTGACTTGCCCAGGGTCACACAGCTAGGAAGTGTTAAGTGTCTGAGACCAAATTTGAACTCGGATCCTCCTAAATTCAAGGTTGGTGCTCTATCCACTGTGCCACCTAGCTGCCTCTGAGAATATAAAAATATTTTAAGAGAAAAAGAACTGCATAGTATTCTATATAAAAAGGAACATAGCCAATAAGGAAAAAATGTTTGAAAACTGAGTTGAAAATAATCAATCTGTCATTTACTATTATGTGAGTCAGTAGAATGAAGAGGATGGACCATTTACTTTTAATTTCTGCATACTTGGCAGCTTACCATGATGCCCTGGTACACAGGCAACCTATAAAAACTTGCGCTGAACTAATTAATGTTTTTTCATAATTCAAGTCTCCATTATCTTCCTGGTAAAGTGGCTCCCTTCTCCAGAACTTTGTGATAAATTAAGAAAAAGAATTTTTCAAAATTGAAATTCTTTAAGCACATAAATAAGTGCTATATCATTCACTGAACTGTATGACCAAGAAGAATAAGTGTAACATCTGTCACTCGGTCATAAAGATTATGTTTGGTATTAAGACCTAAAATTTTTATAGTCAGTCAAGAATATTCGCTATTTAAGAATATAGTACAAAATAATACACATACATAAATACATCCTATATAATGAATGATAGCTATACATATGTCAAGGCATTCCTGGAAATGAGGCAAAAGTAGCCAAAGATTTATAGCAAAAGTTACTTTGAAGGACAGAAATGTGATTCCATGAAGAATAGAATGTGCAAAAGGTTAAGGATAGAAGTAGGAAAGTTATATGAGCATTAACATAGGCTCATTTGACTGATATAGTGAATGCAAGAGAAATATGAGAGTAAGAGAGACAATAGGTGGACGAGAGGAGAGTTCCTGCAGAAAGTGATATCTGAACTGAGCTTTGAAGAAAACTTGGGACTCTATTACAAAGCAGAGGAGAGAATATTCCAAAGAGGGCCGGCCAATGCAAAGGTTGAGATAAAAGAAAGAATTTCAGATAGAAGAAGGAAAAGCAATAAACTAGTCTAGGTGGAACACAAGACTGAATATAGGAAAGTAATGTGCAAGGAACCTGGAAAGGTGAGTTTAACTCAGATGATGGAGGACTTTAAGGGCTAAATAGAAGAGTCAATATAAGATACTAGAGATAAAAAGGACCACTCAAGTTTCTTGAGGAGGGAGATAACAAGGTCAGATCTGTATTTTATGAATATCAGTCTGGAAACTGTGGAAAGTAGACTATAGAGGAGACAGAATTGAGGAGACCAATTCCCAGGAAGAGGTGATAAGGGCCTGAAGTAGGGTGGTGATTACATGAATAGAGAAAAAGGAAATGAGACAACTGTGAAGACAGAATAAATAAGACTTAGCATGGAATAAAAAAGTTTTTGAGGGATAGCAAAGAACTGAGTAAATTCAGGGTTAATGTGCCCATTAAGTCTTGAATTTAGGTAACTAAAGACAAGTCACAATCTCAATAGAATAAGAAAATTATGAAGATAGATTTTTTTTGAGTTTTATACATATTGCATCTGAAACACCTAAAGAACATACAGGTCTATCTAATAGTCTGTGACAGGGAAATGCAGTTTAAAAGGCCCAGAGTTTTGGAGCTTGATAGGCTTCATCAGCCACAGTCAGACATACCATACACTTATGTAGACACCACAAAATCATGACATCACTTTGATTTTCAATTCCGAAAACAAACAACATGAGGTTGAGACAAAGACAATGATCCTGCAAAGGACACTAAGGAACAGCCAGAGAAGTAGAGAACCAGGAGATATCAGTGCTCAGAGATGAAATATCTAGAAGGAGGGAGTGGTCCATGATGTCAAAGGCTAGAGAAGTGAGCAAAGGCCTCTGGTTTTGGCAATTAGGTCACTGGTAAACTTGGAGAGGGTAATTTCATTTAAGTGATGTGATCAAAAGTCAGAATGCAAGTGTTAAGAAATAACACGAATAAAATGGAAGCAATGGAATTTTTTTCCCCTAGGAGTTTAGCTGAGAAATTTAAAATTAAATTAAAATTAAAAGTATTCAATTAAAAATATAAGGAACCACACATTAGCAATGTGTTCAAATAAATATTTGAGGATAGTAATTCTTGGTGCTATGTGTAATCTGGATAAGAAGAATAAGCTAAGCTGCTGTGCAAGTCCTGAAACGATAGAGAAAGAACAAGAAAAGATAGATAGTGTGAATATTATACTTCAAGAAATCATGCTCTAAATCTATTTAGAACTAGAGGGCAAAGTGAAAACAGAATCCACTGACCATTTCCTGGGGAAAAAATTCCAAGAGAAAAATCTAGAAATATCACAGCCAAAATCTAGACTAGACTAGACTAGACTAAAGATCCTTGGATAAGTTACTCTGCAAAACTGAGGAGAAAAGTAACCCTTCAGTATTTCGGATGAAAAGACCAAAGCTGAGTAGGAACTTTGAATATGAAAGGAAGTTTATTTAAACAACTGAAAGGGGTTATATGTTGAAGCAGAACTAATATTCTAATTGAAGAGAATAAACAAATGTCCCACTGGAACTTCAAAATCTTCAAAGGGTATTGAGGAAGTTAAATACAGAAAGAAAAACGGAAGACCTGGGGGTATACTGTTTCCTTTCTGAGAGTTTTAAGAGAGGAAATGAGAAGGAAGAGAATATTAGCATAAAAAGGAGGAAGAATTTCTCATTGTTGTGGTATGTGAGAAGAGTATACAAACATGGACAAATGGCATTTGGAAAAGGAGCATCAGATCAATCTCACTGTTATCTGAAAAAGACAAGAGTCGGCATTTCAGGGAAGATGGGGGGGGCAGAGGGAAGAGGAAGAGATATACCAGGCATGGAATAGTCCTGAACAAAACTTCTTCATGCTTAAGGTGATATTTGAAAGAGAAAACAAAAGAAAAACAAAGGAGATAAATGGATACTATGAACTAATCGTAGTATGTGAATATAATGAAGTATATTGTGGCATAAGAAATGATTTGATGACAAATATAGAAATTTGTTTAAAAGGGAAAAAAAAAAATAGATGAGATGATTTCAGAAAATCCTGATTTAGTATGAACTGATACAGAATGAAGTGAGCAGAACTAAGAGAACAATTTATACAATGTTAACATCAGTCAAAGCAATGACAAACATATCTTGGGGAGGATCCATAACAGAGTCTCACAGAGAGGCGACAGGCTCAAGGTATATAAAGGGCCCTGGCTTTGCATATGGTCACCAAATGATGTCATGTCATGCTTCCCTGGCTCTCTTCTTTTTGTAAATGGGGAGTTTAAGAGAGAGCGACAGAGAGAAGGGGAGAGAGAACTAGTGCCACTGAAATATTTTCACAAGGGCACAAGCAAGTTCAAAAAGAAAGCATGGAAAAAGCAGGGCAGTTTTCAAAGTAACATATGGAATTCAAACAAATAGATTCATGCTTCCCACTCAATTTTGTGTTCTGCCATGCTTGTGGAAATGCTAGCAAGAAGATAAGTCACAGCTAACGGGAGGTGTTAAAGATCATTCAGGCAGGTAAGCAAGGTCCCAGAAAGGAGACCAGAAACAGAAATAAGCAGGAAGTGAACAGTGTGAAAAAGGATCAAAAGGGTGAACAGCAACCATCTGTTTTTAAAGACTGCCAGGGGCAACTTGAGATACCATTATACACCTCTCAGATTGGCTAAGATGACAGGAAAAGATAATGATGAATGTTGGAGGGGATGTGGGAAAATTGAGACACTATTAACATTGTTGGTAGATTTGTGAATGGATCCAACCATTCTGGAGAGCAATTTGGAACTATGTCCAAAGGGCTATCAAACTGTGCATACCCTTTAATCCAGCAGTGTCACTACTTAATCTGTATCCCAAAGAGATCATAAAAAAGGGAAATGGACACGTGTACAAGTGTTTGTAGCAGCCCTTTTTTATAGTGGCTAGAAACTGGAAACTGAGTGGATGCCCAAGAACAGGAGAATGGCTGAATAAGTTATGGTATATGAATGTTATGGAATATTGTTGTTCTATAAGAAATGATGAGCAGAAAGGCCTGGAGAGACCTACATGGTCTAATGCTAAGAGAACATCGTACACAGCAACAACAAGATTATGTGATGACCAATTCTGACAGATGAAACTCTTTTCAACAGAGAGGTGATTTCAGGCCATTCCCAATGGTCTTGTGATGGAGAGTCACAGGGAGGACTAATGGGACTTAATGTGGATCACAACATATTATTTTCACCTTTTTTGTTGTAGTTGTTTGCTTTGTTTTCTTTTTAATATGATTTTTCTCGTGAAGCATGATAAATGTAGAATTATGTTTGGAAGAAATCCATATGATTAACCTATTTTGGATTGCTTGCCGTCTGGGGAAGGAGGAAGAAAAATGCACAATACAAGGTTTTGCAGGGGTGAATACTGAAAACTATCTTTACGTGTATTTTGAAAAATAAAAGGCTATAAAAGAGATTACAAATTTTTAAAAAGACAGTCAGGGAAATGGATTTTTTAGTTTAATACTTATGAAAATTAGAGATGAGGCTTATACCACTTACAAATAATTTTTAAATTCAAATTTACATAGAATATTTCTTCTAAGTAATTCAACAAATTTCATAAATTCATTCATTCAGTGCTCACTATTATAAAGTAAGAATATGGGAATAATAACTTCCATGTCTATGATGTTTTAAGATTTTCAGAGCAATCTTCTTACAAAAAGCCCTGCAAGGCAGGTAGTCTAAGTAACACCAGATTCTTGTAAAATCAAGGAAACTGAGTCTCTGGGGTTAAGTGGCTTGCCCAAGGTCACACAGCTCAGATGTGCTGCAACCAGCATTTGAATCCAGGTCTTCAGAATCTAAGCCCACTACTCTGCATGCCAGAGCACACTGTCTAATAACTCTATTTTCACAACTGAATATCTGGGCACTGTAAAATTGCCCAATTGAAATATTAGAATTTCTCCTTCCTTTCCTCCCATTCTTTCTTCCCTTTCTTCTTTTAATTAAAACACATACAAAAGGAAATAATGTATTTTCAGGAAACCTGACTTGTAACCTTACCTCACAAATAGTTTTGTGTGACCTTGACTAAAGTCACTTAACCCTGATTTGCCTCAGTTTCCTTCATCTGTAAAATGGGGATAATAATAGCACTAACTCAGAGTTGTTGCGAAGATAACATACATTTACACATGTTAATAGGCTATGCAAACTTTAAGCTGCTATATCAGCTTATTACTGATTATTTTATTATTACTTTTACCTTTATTATTGATTAGTTAATCCAAGAGGGTATTTCCTAATTGTAAAAATAGTCAATGGAAAGTAGAATTCCTTCTATCAACACCATTCAAACTCAGGAGAATTTGGTACTCACTTTCTATTCTGTTGCTGTCTCTGATGTAAGAGTCGACGGTGCTGGGGGTGAAGGTGAGTTGTGTCTGGTCTGAACATCTGGGACTGAGGTCTGTGGGGGGAAAAAAAACTTCTAAGAGTCATCCAAGTGATAAGAAGCATTCTTGTATTAGGAAAGTCATCTGCTTTGCCTGCTCCTCATTTAGATGACAGATGGTGCTTATGTAGTTCAAGTTTATAAATGGACACCATTGTAGGACATTGAGTTACAAAAGTCTTCAGTGACTTCAGGAGAGCTGTTTGTGAAATGATATCAAAGACAATGAAAGTTCAAATCTCCTAAAGGCAGTCTTGACAACTGAATAAAGGGCTAGCAAGATTATATGTTTTTTGCTTAATTTCTCACTCTAGAAATAAGGACCAAGTAATACAGCACTACACTCTGTAAACACAAAAGAAATCCAGTGAGCATCAGATAAGTTGTAGTTACCTTAGGTTTTGCAGGTGAGGTCCTGGGCAGGGGGGATGCTGCTGTGCTGGGGGTGGTGTAGCTGGTGGAGGTGCGCCAAAGAAGGCACGGAAGCCAGGAGCTGGAGGAATCATTTGCCCAACCCTTCCTTGAAGCAACTTAGGATTCATGGAAGCAAGGGGACTGCTTACAAATCCAGAGAGACGAGCAAACTGGCTGGGAGACATCCGCCCAGGCTGCAGGTATAAATGGAGACAAAACCTTCACTTCAGTTACAAAGGACTTTATTCTAAAGAGCAACAGACTTTTTTATCTACCAGAGAGTATTTTCTCCATCATTAGCTTTGCCGGTGGGAAAAATTAAAAGACTAAATAAATAATTTTTAAAAACAGCTTTACTTGGAAAAACAAAGCAGAAACTATGCTTAGGAGTGATAGAATACTAACAACCAAAATACTACATCCTGAGGCAAGAAAGTAAGAAAGCCCAACTGGCAAGAGGAAAAGATAGCCACAGCTTTACCTGTGCTCCTCCTAGAAGCTGTGCTCTCTGAATAGGGCTGAGAACAGGTGTGACACTGGGAGGGAATGGGTGGCCCAGAAGGGAAGAATTCTGGAAAAGAAAAATGGAAAACTGAAGTGTATTTTAAACAAACAAAAAAATTCAATAAAACACACACTCAGTAGAAACACAAAACATACCTGGGTCACGTGCAAATAATATAAATTTAACAGCTTAAGATACTCAATGGGAGGCAGCCCTTTCTGCCAAGGGCTATTTGGATATTTATAACATCACTGCAGACCATATAAAATGATCAATTTATTTCACCATTTTCTTTAGATGTTAAATAATCAGTGTTTTTCTTTCTATATTTTGAAATACCATTCCATCTCCATTGTGTTCCTCCTACAGCAAGGATGAAGAATGTCTGACCTGCAGGCCATATAAGGCCCACAAGGCGACGATGAGCTAAAAGTTAGGTACAACAACCTCCCACTGCTTGAGTTCTAAAAGGTGATCAAATCAACAGTGTGGATTTGGAAAGAAGGGAAAGTTGAGGTAAGAGAAATAATTGAGCAGTATGAATCAAATGAAGCTTTAGGAGTTGTTGAGATTAAGAAATTGAAGTAGAGAGGTTGTAGAAGACACATGTCCAAGTTCAGTATCTAGTGATGGTTAATAGGCAGCAGAAGATGGTTCAGAATATAAACACACACACACACACACACACACACACACACACACACACACACACACACACACACACACACAGTGAGTAGCAAAGTACAATACCGCAACTCCGCAGAGCTGGTTTGGAGACATCCTCTCGCCATAGGGAGCAGGATATCGCTGTTGCATTGGGGCACGAACATGAACAGGCTTCGGGCAAAGAATCTGTCAGGACAAAACAAACCCCCAAAAACATAGAATTGGCCTTTAGTACAGGTCAGTTTGCCTTTCACCTACTCTAAGCAACCCTCCCCTCAGATTTTCATGTAGAAGTCAAATGGAAATCAATGGCCCTGCTTCTGAACAGGTTCAAGCAAGGTCCTCCTGATCTTTCTCTCTCACAAACAACAATGTGCCCATTTTAGCTGAGGGAGATTTAGCTAATTCTCCAGTATCCCCACCCCTTCCATGCTGAGGGAGGTACTAGCAAATTCTCGGACTTGCAAATTCTCACTCCCTTGATGGCACATTTTGGTAAACAGTTTGGGATAGGGAATGGAGAAGAAAGCTGGAGGATTAACTAAGCCCCATTCTGCAGACTGACATTCTGCTATGGCCTCTATGCTCAGCAGCTTCATGATATACACTATCACTATTTTGATTGTTTCAGATAAAAGTGATCTTGGCTGGGCCATACCAGCACCTCCCTCCCCCCATACCTTCCAAATGGGCCTTCCTTTTCAGCTGCTGGTTTCAGGTGGAGGAAAGTCTATGGAACAGGACTGCACAGGCTCTAGGGAAAGCAGGGATATCTTAAGGGTACAAAGGGATGTGGACAGCACTGTGTGTTCCCATTCCCCCCAGCCTTTAATTATCTGGCAGTGTTTTGGATAGTCACCAAAATATTTTTTAAAAAACCATTAAGTGGTAACCAATCTGTTTTCAATTATTAGACAGCAGCAGCAGCAATGGATGAGAGGGGCAGCTTTCTTTTTTACTCTAAATTGGCTATTTTCCTTTCTAATTCAGTGCCTACCAAAATCTTCCCCCCCTCCGCCCAGAAAGAATCCACTGAATGATTTTGCCCAGATTCCCAATAGCCTGGGCTGAGTGCTTGTGAGTGAGACCTACCTGCTGGTTAAAGCTGGGGACAGCCATCTGCTTAGGTGGGGTGCCTATTGGAACTGCTCTGACAGGGGGGCTCCCAATGATGGGAGAAGTTGAACGTCTTGGTAATGCCCGCTCAGAAAGGTCCCGTTCCTCTTCTGGGCCCTGTGAGGGTCTCTGAGGTAAGGCATATTCTAACACAGACACTGTGGGCATTTCCTGATTGAAAAGCAGAACAATTAGAAAACTGGACACGAGTGCTTTAGAAATTTCCAAAACATTTTGAGATAAATATGATCTGCGGTGGCAATTACAGAAGCGAATGGTCAAATTGAATTTTAAACAGTGAAAAAGAATACCCCAAATTGGGGAGACAAATGCTGGACTAGATGTATCTCACCATTTCAACATACTTTAATAAATGTTTGCTGAAGTGAGTCTTAAGGACTCAACATGCCAGGTACTATGCAAGTCATGGGGCATACAAAAGTTCCTCACATTCTGCTAAAATGACGATATATTTCACAATAGTAAACTGTATATTCTGGAACATACATATATATACAACCACCTGAGCAAGCAGTGGTCCTCGTATTCGTCTCAGAACTGCAGAACCATCCCAAATGCTAGAATTGAGTCCTCCAGGCTGTGGTTTAACAAAGAAAAAAAAAAAAAAAAAAAAAAGGACGAGAGATAAGCAATTGTTGGAACTCTGGAAAAATTTGAATTCCCTGATTGGTTTATTCTATTTATCGAAATAAGGATTCAGAGAGTTCAATCTGAGAAAACATACTTCATCACTCAGCCTTTGTGTGTAGGCCAACCACTACTATCTGTCTTTTTTACTTTGTATTCACTTTTAGTGAACATGAACAGCAGCACAACAAAAAGTTACAAAGCTTAAGACGTCATTCAATTCCATTGCCTGGGTGGAAATACCAGAAAAGGTCTAACTTCAGAAGGCCTTAGAGCCTAGGGGATCCACTCACTTGCACCACAGGCCTGGTCTGCAGTGCCCTCATGATCGCCGGGTCCTCCAGTTCATTGTCAATCACCATTTTACTTAGCCGTTCTGCCAGATTTTCTTCATGGTCTCCCAGCAAGTCCATCTCATCAGTGCTCCCATTGCCAGTCTGTTCAACTGCAGCCACTGGCTTCTCTTCCAATTCAGCCAGGCGCTCATGTGCTTCCTGCCAATCATCATCTATAAGAAAACCACAAAGATGAGAAATACAGCTAACAAAAGCACTAAAGATCTTATTTCACAAATCATCAAGGGACTAAGGTTTATAGGCTTACAAATTCTTGTTCTCGGACCTCTTTTATTTATCTATATATATTTTATCTATATATGTTCTCTTTGCTTCCTTCAGAATTACCTCTACTTCACTAAGTGGAAAGAATCCCAAAGGTCTCTACATAGTCCTGACCTCTCTCTTTTTGGACTACATAAGTTCCAATGAGCTTCTGCATGTTCCCATCAGGCTACTGCATTGATACCTCCAATACAACATGCTTAAAGTAAAATTCAACTTTCTCCTAAAATCTGCTCCCTTTCTCTATTCCTAATGGCACCATCCTAGTTCCAAGCTTCACTGCTTATTGTGTCCATTATAACAAACCTCTAAGTAATTGACTTGCCTTCAATCTCTCCTTCCTCTCTCTCCCAAATATAGACACATGAGGTATCTGCAGTTCCACAAGCTGGCAATGTGATAGTTAATAGTTAATACTTTCTGGCTCTTTGAAAAGGAAGGAGAGTAGTAGAAAAACCTGCTCTTATCCCACCAAGCTTCCACGAGCACAGGAATGTCCCTCAATCAGTCACAGTTGAGGGGGCGGCTTCCTATTATGAGACAGACCAGGACTCTCTTGAATCAATAAAATTCTATTGAGATAAGGAAGATGATTGAGCTAATTTAATAGGAAAGTCTCCTTTCTAAACTGTTTCTGATGGCACAGCTTTCAACTTGCATGAGCTCTGCATTACCTCTAAAGTACGTGGTTCTGAAAAAGAACACATAGCACATCTTTTTGTGATCTAATATGACTAAAAGGAGACAAGAACTTCTCGACTTGGCCCATAATTTTCCCCATCATTCTCTTGCCTGCTGTAGCTGCCTGGTACAGCTGTTACAAAATGAGAAGCAGTCTGGAAACTTTGCTTTCACTTTTTTTCCTCTCTTCCCCATAGCCCATAGAATGCCGAGTGTCCTTCCTAGCTCTCTTTGTAGGCTCAGATCTGTTCTAATCTGAAGCTGAGCTTCACAGCAGAAGCACACTCTGTCTCTGTCTCCTTTAATCTTTCTTCCCTTTTCCCTACCCTCAATTCTGATCCGTGTGGATTGAGTCTAAAAGACCACTATAGTGGGTCTTGCTCAAATACGATTCAAACACGAACCTCCCCAGAAATATTAAACTAGAACTATTCTTATCTGGAAAACATGCTCATGTCTCCATTACCTCTAAGCTTCCTCTTTCTCTTCATCCCTACAGATACATTCTTCACTCAGCTTCTGTTTATCTCTTACTTGCTGTTTTTCCCCTTCCCAGGCTCTAGCATCATCTCTACTCTCAATCTGGGACAGTTCTACGACACATTTTTTCTTGTTGCTACCACTATACCACCCCTGTGTCTTTGAACTTCACTCTCATGATGACCAGAACGCTGATAGCCACCCACCTTAGCTTTCCCAAACCATGTTTCCTTCCTTCTGCCAAAATTTCTTTAATATAACCATTCCATTCTTACATCTATGAGAAACACTCTTTTCAAACCAGTTTGCAAGCTTAACCTCATTCATCAAAGAGCTCCTGAAATTTCTGCTTCTACTCTGAAGATTTTGATAAGGAACAAAAAACAAGCAGCATTTTTCTTCCTAATTCCACTCCATTTAAATATATACAATGATTATTATCCATACAGAATATACAATGACATTTCTCTTTAGTTGTACACATTACATATTTTGTATTAAATTTGTAGATACATCATTAAATTGTCTGGAAAGACTTTCAATGCTGTCTGTCCTGGGCAAGAGATCAAAGAGAAATTTCTAATTCTCTCTATACTTGATCTTTTGTAGCACCATACCAAATAACTTTTTAGAGTTGGCCCTTCATTTTATAGATGCAATCTTAGAGCAACAGACTTTACAAGAAACTCACTGAAAAGAAAAAGCAGAGCCAAAATTAGAACAGGTTAAAGTTCCTAATTCAGGCTTCTTTCCACTCAGTCACATAGAGATGAATATAAATTCCTTACCTTTGAACCTAAACAAATATCACCCAACCTGCGAAGTACAAGAACAGAGACTACTCATAAAGCAGCTCATCTGAACAAGATCTGTACCTTTTAGACCACAAGTTCAATATGAGGCAACATTCAACAGCAGCCAAGGAAGTCAAGTTAAGTTTTCTGCTGCCCTACAAGCTGGCCAGCCATGTCTGGAGTTAGTGGTGTGCAATTCTGCTGTCACATTTTAGGAAGGACAACCCTGAGCTGGAAAGTGCCTGTCTAAGGTGGTAAGGGGCCTTGAGATCATGCCAAAGACTGAAGAAGATGTTTTTGTTTAGTCAGGACAAGACAAGACTTAAGGGACTCAAATATTTAGAGGATTATTCGGTGAAAAAGGATTGTTTTCATTCTACTTTGCCCCAAGGAGCAAAACAAGTAACAATGGATAAAAGCTTTGGAGAGGAAAATTAAAGCATGCCAAGACCTGTGCTCCCCCTCTGTGGAGACCACCCAGCACAGGCTGGATCATCACTCCTTGATGAGTGGTCGAGTTCTTTTTCAGGCATCATCTGAACTACATCTCTGTCTGAGGTTCCTTCCAATTCTACATTTCTATGATATATAGCATTACTCTAACTTTTTTTCCTTTTGCCTTTTCTTAAGGACCAATATAAAATTCAGCATTGCTAATAAAAGAAATAATTACCTATAATCATCAATGATTATAGGTAGTAAATCAATGTAGTCTGGAATGGAATAATTTCCCATACCTTATAACTATGGGAAAACTACATTTGACAACATTTCTCTTATTCACCCTGCAATGGAAAGCATTGTAGCTTAGGAAACATTAGTTAGGAAATAAAGGACCTTCACTGACTCTGAAACAACAGTCCATTCTGGTACCAAAGATGGCAAATCTGGAAAAGACATGCCAAATGTGTTTACAGATGCATTCAGATTTGTAAGTGCCTGCCACTCATACTGGATTCCTTGGCTGGCTCAACAACTCCCTGTTTATCAGAATGAATGACCCAATGAGAATTTTCATTATTATCTCCTTTTTTACAGTAAAAAATTTGAGAAAGTTACCTACAAATTCTCAAAGTTTTCATGGTACTAACAGTATATTTTGGCTGCGATACCTATAGAAAAGACAGTGTAACAGATGTTGTGTAAATAATGAGTTATTTCAGGCCATAATACAAGGAGTATCACTACACATCTTACTTGCCATTTCCCCATTAAAATTCCACTTCTTCTGGGTACCAAACAAGAATGAAAACTATTTTCAAACTGTTAAGTTTATGATTCCAGAAGACTGATGGTTTAGTGTGCTACCCACCTCCTAATAAGAGAGGTGGACTGTGGGTACAGATTGAATTATGGTTCTGGACATGGGCAATACAGGAATTTGTTTTGCTTGACAATGGATATTTGTTACAAAGTCTTATTTTTTCTTTTCCTTCCCCCAATCAGGAGATGTAGTTGGGTGAAACATAAAAGGAATTTTTCTATATTGAAAAGAATAAAAAAATAAAACCACTGGTTTGTTAATTCCTCTGGTGAAGAAGTTCGATTTTAAAAATTAGATATTTAATCCCGAATCAAGCAGGCATGTTTGCACAGTGTACTATAAACTTACCATTCTGATTCTTTCTTTCAATAAATATATAAATCACTTGAAAACAGTGTGTGGCATTTTGAACTCCAGTGCACACACTGTGTGGTAACATTTTACTCTCTATACTTTTCACATGGTCTAAAGAATGCAATTCCTCAGATATGAAAAAAGTTTGACCTCAATCCATGTAGGTCACAAGTGGCATTGCAAGTCAAGAAGAAAACAAGAGGTGTGATGGGGGAGGAGAAGAGGGAAGGAAGGAAGAGGAGGAAGAAAAAAAGGAGAAAGAAAAGGTAGCTTGTACTCTCAGCCACTTAAATCAAGGCCTTTTTTTCAACCAAAAAATACTGTCTTTAAGACTCTCAGAGTCCGAGCTGCTTTTGGATTTAAGACAATCCCATCAGCGCAGTGATGCTAAAGCCAGGTGGATTTGAGGTCAACCCTGAAAGATCAAGGAGCAATGGATAAGAGCAGGAGAGATAATCAAGGAGAGATGGAGACTTAGTTTGGGGACAATCACAGTTCCCAAGAAAAAGACTATTACTTTTAGAAGGTAAAGAAATACCCAATTTCAAGAAAGTTGAGATGACAGGCAAGTAGCTCCTTCTCTGAGTTTGTTTGGTACACAAGTATTGCCTTTTTTAAACTTTTGCTTGTCTGAATTTACTACTCCAAAATAACATAAAATCTTAATACATACATACAAAGAATCATCTATTTTCTAAAGGAAGTCTGATACTTGGTACCACAGTAACCCAAGAGTTACTAACACTGCCAAGCTGAGTCAATCAAAATGCTGAGTCTTTGAACATATAACAATTACACAAAACAAACTAAAGAAGATCTTTAATTGTAATGAATGATATTTACACGATGCTGATTATTATTATTGAAGAGAGCTAGCATGCGTGTGTGTGTGTGTGTGTGTGTGTGTGTGTGTGTGTAAAACCTGCCAACAGATTTTTAACTCTAGTCTCTTCTTATGTTTTTTTCAAAGATTTCCCCATTTTGGAAAATCCTTTTTCTTTTTTTGGTTTGTTGAAACTGAAAGTTTTTTGACTGAAAAATTTTCCTTAGTCACTCTTCCTCTCTAAGCTAGCAAGTAAGCTCACAGGAAATAATTTTAATTCTCTTTATTTTCTGCATTCTCTTCTTTGTGTTGTTCCAAGGGGTACAACAATATCTATGTGGAGGGTTGGGGGAGAGAAAGGCTAAAAATCATACACTAAATAAATATCCTTACAATGTAATATCTGTACCACTTTTACAGGAAACATACTTTAAATATCTTTGCCCAGAACAATACTGAAAGTTACTCAGAGAGCAAAGATCATCCTTTTTATGGTTATAGGTTTAAAATCGTAATAATGCAATATCTACGAACCAATTTTAATGTTGAAGAACTCGGTGAAAGAGTGAAAACAGAACATGCTCTTTAATAGATAAATGGCTCTAAATACTAGCATTCTATATTTTGTGCTATATTGTTACATAGCTGTCTACAAATGCTATTGTTATAAAGATAAGGCAAAATTACAGGCAGCTCTCTGCCCTAAGACTCTATCTTCTGACTCTTTCACCCTGGTTGATACCATTCTTGAACATCTTAGAGCACAGCATCCTTTTGGCTTGTCTCCGCCAGAAGGCCTTTGGTCCCTTTCTCTTAAGGTTCTTCTGGCTGGAACCCAGAACAGTGCTCATGACAATTCCTTAGCTCTCTAAGGAATTTACAAAACTCAATTCCCATCCTTAAATTCTCTTTCACTTTTCTGTCTTCATCTCAATCCAAGATATATTGAAAGCTGCAAAGAATATCATCTAAGGCCTTCCTTTCTCCTATTTGTCAGCCTCAGCTTCATTCACCACTATTCATGTTCTTCTTTTTCCTCACTGCTCATGTATATATATTTGTTCCTTACTATACTTTGTCTTGGAGTACTTGTGCACAAATGCTTCAACTCTAAATTCCTACAGATATTTTGACATCCTAATTTTATCACTATCATTATACTTTCTCTGTCATTAATTTCACAACCAAAGGATGAGTAAACACTGCTTCTCACTTCTGAGAGAGTAAGTCCAAAGAGCTCCATTGCCTACGGATTACTCAGTTATTTCAAATCCAGTTCAAAATTGAAATTTATTTAAATTTTTCTACTTGTTGCAGGGTCTCTCTTTCTGAAAGGCTGTTTAATGGCAACACTGAGCCCCAAGATAAGAGATGTTAAATTGGTGATTTTCATCTGACTTCAGAAAAGGTGCAAGAATGCTTAGAATGTGAGGTGATACTTACCAACTGCACCTGCTCCAAATGTGTCATCATTGAATTGATCAATATCTTCATCTTCTTCCCCCAGAGCCTGAAAAGCATCATCATCTTCATCCAGAGGACAATCTTCTAGGGACTAAAGAAATAAGAAACAAGTGTTATGGTACTTGACAAGTCCATATACCCCTATTTCATTTTCAGTTCTGAAAAGGCCACTTTGAACTGCCTTCTCTGTTAAGAATGTTGTCCATTCACTTTTGTGATGACTATGGTCTCTCTTCTCCACAACTTTATCAAATCTGAGATTCTGCTTTCAAAGGTCAATCTACTTTTAGGACAGTCTTCTCTTTCAGTAGCCATCCTATTTCCCTGGATTTGGAGTAGTGAGACTCCAGTCAAAACCTTTCTCAAACCCTTATGAGCATTGCAATTTAGGGCAAATCACTTTATCTCTGTCAATTTCCTCCCATGTAAAATGGAATTATAACAATATCTACCTACCAAGGCTGTCATGAGCATCAAAATGACATATTTGTAAAGTGTTTTGGAAATCTTTTAAGCATTATATAAATGAAATAATTATTAGAATCACAAGCTGAAAAATATCAGCGTCTTGAGGGCAAAGAAGCCCTGTATTTCCCCATTTTTAAGATGGAGGCAATGTGGTACAGTGAAAAGTATGCAGTCTTAGAATCTGAGGACCTGGGTCTGAATTCTAACTCATCACTTTACTATCTGCCTGGTTTTTGCCCAAGTCACTTAACTTCTTGGCCACTGTTCCCTCATCCATGAGAATGAGGGAGGTTGGAATAGAGCAGTGGTCCTCACACTTTTTAAAGAGGGGCCAGTTCCCTGTCCCTCAGACTGTGGGAGGGACTAGAGTAAAAACAAAGCTCCCACTCTGTCACAGCCCATTTGCCATAACCCGGTGGGCCGCAAAAAAACGTCCTCAGGCCCACGGCCGTAGTTTGAGAACCCCTGGAATAGAGGGTCTGGAATTGCTTCTAGTTCTAGATCTAACATCCTATAAAATCCAGAGGAGTCATTTGCTTTGCTTAAAATCACCAGCTTTGGGATCACGGAATTTTTGAACTGGCCTCAGGAGGAGACAGGCCTGGCAAGTATGTTATTTGTAACGTACCCCCTCTTCTCATGAACTTCTTAAAGAGTGTCTAACTCCTTAAAAGCTCAGCTTAAGTTCACCCCATTCTTCCCTCCACCTCTTCCCATCACTATTAGAAATCCCTCTGTGTTTGTACTTTAAGCTCGCGGGTAAGGGGTGTTTAATTTTTAATTTTGTATCTGAAGAACAGACTCGCCCAAGGTAACACAACCAACAGTAGGCCACAGGATAGGGGTCTCCGTCTGCAGTCAGTGGTTACCTCAAATCCAGGTCTGCTCCCACTGAGAACCTGAATGCCCTAAGCTCCCTGGGCCGAGGTTCCTGTAAAACGAGGGGGTGGTACGCGATCCTGACTAAAGCTCTTCCCCAGAAAGGAATGGAAATTCTTGTGGTAAAGTCATCTACAAAGCAGTTCAGGGGCCTGGGTGAGGCTGGTTTCTAATTTGGAGCCGGGGCTCTCGGCCCAGCCACAGAGGCCAGTGTGGGCGGGTGGAGGACACCAGCACAGGGGTCCCAGGTTTCTTTCCCCAGGAAGTAGGGGGAGTCAGCCAGCTCCGCTGGAAGCCTAAGGGAGGATGCTATTCCCACAAATAACTCCTAAAGGGAAGAACACCCCCCCTTCCCTTCCCCTCCCCCCCACTTCCCCCCCCCAGCTAGGGAAGCTGCACACACGGGGGTCCTTCCACAGAGCCCCCCAGCGGCTCGGGCTCCCATGGGGACGGGGCTCCCCCGGGGGCTCCCAACGGCTCAGGCCCCCCCGGGGGCTCCCAACGGCCCAGGCTCCCTGGAGAGCTCCCAACGGCACTGACTCCCCAACGGCGGTCACGTCTCCACCGCGGGCCTGGGGGGAGCTCCGAGTGCTCCTGCCCCCTAGCACCTGTTCCCCGGGTACCTCGGGATCAGAAGCGCCCGGGAGGCGGCGGCCCGGGCTCGGCCCGACCCCAAGGCTCCCGGAGCGGACTCGGCCAAGTTAGGAGGGATCCCCAAAGTGAGAATAAAGTCCCCGAGAGCCAAGGGCGCGTCCCGGGCCACAGGAAGAAAGCCTCGGAGTTACACTGTAGGCCCGCAAAGTTACAGTGTAGTTCTTCAAAGTTACACGGTAGCCCCTCAAAACGTCTCGAGAGTCTCCGAAGGTTACAGAGGGACTCCCCCAAAGTTACACAGGGAGCCCCCCGGACCACGCCGGACTCCCTGAAAGTTACAGGGGGAGCCCCTCAAGGGCCCCCCAAGTTTACAGAGGAAGCCCCCTCCCCCAGCCCCGGGACAGCCTCCTCGACCCCCGCTCTCCTCAGGCTGGGCAGCGGCTCCCAGGCCGGGGCGTCGGTCGGTAGGCGTAACGGGAGTAACGGGCCCGGCCGCTCCCGCTCTCCCCCACCCAGTTCTCTCGGAATGGGGGTCCCCCCTTCCCTCTGACCCCCACCCGCTCCCCCTCTTCCCGAGGGACCACTTCCGGTGGCCCGCGCTCACCTCGTAGCGAAACATCGTCGGGGGGAGGGGGGAGGGAGAAGGGGGGGAGGAGGCGGAGCGGGAGGGGGATGGGGGAGGGAGGCGTGGGGAGGGGGGGGAGACGCGTCCGACGCCCCGGGCTCCTCCGCGCGCGCCCGCCACTCCTCCGCCGGCTCGCGACCCCTAGCCGCCGCCGTACGCCGCTTGCGTGCCAGCGTGCGAAGGGGCGTGCGCAGGCGCGCTGCACCGTGCCGCGGAGAATCGGAGGGCAGGGGGAGGGGGAGAGGGAGGGCCCTTCTCCGCTCGTGCGGCTGCCCTGGGACGGATCTGGCGCTCCGCAGTCCTCGGCTGTCAGCGACAAATAGGTCCCAGAGTTCAGTTCTGCCCCTGCGCGCGGCTTCTCCCCACCCCCATTCCCTCCCCTCAACCCCGGGTTGTATTCCCTGGGGCGAGCGGCGGCTCCCCGTCTGGGGCGTGGCCGGCGCTCGCATCACGAGGCATCCGTCCGCTGGGGAAGTCCGCGTGATCGTCACCGGACAGCGCCCCGCGGGGCCGCTTACTGGCTGGCTTTCCTGCCTCGACCTTGAGAATCCTTCCGGTCCTCTGCCTGCCGCGCTCCGGGCTCTCAGACCCCCCTCACCCCCACCCCTCCCCCCGGCGGCCCGGCCCAGAGACCACAGTGGAGGAGGCCGGGGGAAGCTTTCTAGCGGCCCAAAGGAAGAGTCCTGTGGGGAACCCTTAATAGGAGCGGGAGGGATCCGGGCATTCTGCGGGCGTCCGGGCGGGCAGAGGCCGGGGAGCTGGGGGTCACGGGCTGAGGGTCCCGGGCAGAGGGAAGCGGGGTCATGGGCTGAGGGTCCCGGGCAGAGGGAAGCGGGGTCACGGGCTGAGGGTCCTGGGCTGGGGGGCGGGGGTCATTGGCTCAGTTCCCTCTCTCCCTCTCTTCCTTCCTTCCTAACTTCCCTCCCTCTCTTCCCCCCTCTCTCCCCTCCCCTCTCCCCTCTCTCCCTTCAGTTTTCACTTTGGTAACAATTAAAGCTGAAACCCAGATAAGATGTTCTGGCGCTAAGAACAATCGCTGCTCTTTGTCTAGTGCTGGATTTAAACTTTACCAAGTGACGGAGCCGCAGTCATACAGCAGTCAGGACAAAGTGGGACTAGTGCCCAGCCTCCCGACTCTCCTGCACTTCTCCTAGTAGCTTCCCCTCCTCTATAACTGTGTGCCTTCATATATAGCGTGGATATCTATATATGCTTTTGTATGTGTCGCTTGTCCTTGGGCACTCAGCCTCTCTTATTTGTCCCAAGGAAGGAGGCGGTGCTACCAGATCGCCGAGGTCCCTTCCTGCTCTAAATCCAGTGGTTCCTTTGTCCTCAGTTTCCTCAACTGTAAAATGAGCAGGAGAAGGAAATACGAAGCACTCCAGACTCCCAATGGATTCACAGAGAGACGAATTGAACAATATGTAGCTCTGCAGACTCTATATCCATGTATTAATTTTCCTGTCTATGACACAATGTAACGTGTAACAATATACATAAATAATTTTATGTAATATATACAGGTATGCACATACACGCATATAAGCCTGTTTGTATGCTTCATTTTATGCACTGAATTTCGTGGTTATAACTTCTACAATGTCCATTCAACCCATAAAAAACATTCCCTCCCCTACTTCCTTGTCAGGTTCTTACTAGGTGCTAAGTTGGTATTTAACAAACAAAACAACACACAAAACCATAGAATTTAAATTGGACATTTCTGCAGGAAGCATTAGTCCAACCTGGGAGTGATCGTAGGATCAAAATTTCCGGTTATGAGAGACCACTAAGCTCACCTCCCTCATGGGTGAGGAAACCTAAATACACATAGATCACACAGCCCTCCTAGGATCACACTGCCACTTAAGTGTCTGAGGCAGGACCCGAACTCCAGTCCTCCCAGTTCCAAAGCCTCTTATCTCATCCAGGGGTTCTCAAACTAAAGCCTGCTGAGGAGGTTTATGCGCCCGCCAGGTTATGGCAAATGGTCCAAGGGGCGGAGACAGAGTGGGAGCTTTTGTTTTTACTCTAGTCCGGCCTCCCACAGTCTGAGGGACAGGGAACTGGCCCCTATTTTAAAAGTTTGAGGACCACTTTAAACCATATTGCCTCTTTAACGGTCTACTGTGCTATGCCTGAAAGTCTTTAGTGGAAGATATCTGATGAGGGGAAACCTAAGACATCCGAAGAAGGCAACCCATCCCCTCTGAAGATCATTGTTCTTGTTAGTAAGTTTTTCCTGACTTCGTCTCAGCTGACCTGTTTACAGCTTCCAGTAGCCCTTGCTCCTGGTTCTATCCCCTAGGCCCAAAATATTCATGTTTAATTACTTTAAAGGATTCTGAACCCAATTCACAATTCTGAAGCAAATACTATGACTATCTGGCCCAGGTCTCTTGGTCTTCTACATAAGAATGTGACACATTCTAATACTTTGTTAAAATCTTAACAGCTTTCCCCACAGCTTCCCCATATCCCATTTTAAGAGGTTTTTCAAACAAATAATTGAATGAATGAATGAACCAATAAATGAGTGAATGAGTAGATAGATAAATGAACGAACAAATGAAGGAATAAATAAGTGATGTCATGTTGGTGAAGTCCCACTGGGACTTTGTAAGAACTACTTACCTTGCTACCTCTCTTATGGCATGTAACTCCAACCTGGATTCACCTCTTCCTCTTTCCCTGTCATTCAGTTACATTCGACAAGCATATTGCAAACACTGTAGGCAACTACTATGCTAAAGTTACCAAAACAAAAATGAAACAATTCTTTACATTTTTTTCAGGAGAAAAAATGTACCCAATACATAAGCTACATAAACTATATACAAAGTATATGCAACATAATTTTTTTCAGGCAATAAACAAGTAGCTAGGAGGGGAGGTGAAGTTAATTTCAGGTAAGAGAATAGCATTTGAGCTGAGCTTAGATTATCACTAATTTACCATCTGCATGTGTATATGTAGTTGTGTGTGTGTGTGTGTATATAATTTGTACATAGTTGTTTGCATGTTATGTCCCCCACTAAAATGAGAGCTCCATGACAGCAAGGACTGTTGCTACCTTTTTAGTGGCCCCCGAGTTTAGAACCATTCTTGGTACATAGTAAATACTTAAATCAATGCTTGTTTTAAGCATTCTAAGAGGCAGAAGAGAGGTAAGCAGAGTCTATACAGAGGATACTGGTTATGCAGAGGCATGGAGATGGAAAATGGAATACAAGTGGTGGGTTTCCTATTATTGAGTATATATAGGCAGAGGCTGAATAGCAGTTAGGTCAATATTGTAGATTGAATTCTTATTCAAGGACCAGTGAGACAAGATGTTCTTTATGGGTTTTTTCATTTTTGAGATTCTGTGTGAGTTCTATTTCAGCTACAGCCATCTCTGTGAGTCTGGGTAAGCCATTTAATCTCTCTGAGAAGATAAGCAGAAGCTTTCTGCTGTGAGCAATAAACATTGAGCTAGTACCCTGCAGGCTCCACTGAGCCAAGCCTTCACAAGCAGATACCTACCTACAGCATGATGTCTGGCAACAGATAGCTGACCCAGACACAAAAAGAACTCCTTTTTCTATATAGCACCTACATGTGAAAAGTCTTATCAGGGAAATGTCTGATCACAGACAGAAAAGGTACTTTTCCCATCCAGCACCTTCGTGTGAAAATCTTATCAATTTTCCTGGTTTTGCCCAATTTCCCTATTTTTCTTACTCTTTCTTCTTTATATAAACTCTATAAATTTCACTCTGCAGGGGTACTTCTCCCCTTATGGAGGACCTGCTTCAGTGTGTAAAACTTAAATAGAACAAAATGTCTTTACTTAATTTGGAGATGGTTTAAGCCAGAATCTTTTCAGAGGTAATATTGAGACACCTCTGAACCCAACATTTCTAGATCTTTTTTCCTTACCTTAAAATGAGGGAACTGGGCAACTAGATTTCCTAATAGGAAGGGATTTTAGATGTAGTGTCCAGAGGATTTGATCTCAGATACTTTATATATAAATATGGACAGGTCATTTGACTTCTAACTCAGTCTTCTCATCTATCTCTACAACAGGAAAATAATAGCATTTATCTCCAAGCGTTCTTGAGAGAATCAAATCAGATAATATTTGCAAAATATTTTGCAAAACCTAGAGACAGAGATATATAAATACTAGGTAATATTGTTCTTTTAATTATTATTAATAAAATTATTTGAATCCCATATTGCATTGATGTGAACTTAACCTCTTCCTCTGTCAGGAGAAAGCCCAAATGGCTATTATCAGATATAACCAATTCCCAGACTATCCTGTTTGTATAAAGTGATTATGAGGATGAAACTCTATCAACCTTCATTGTCTATCCCCCAACTTCAATGCATACTCTTTTTATTCTGCTAAACTCCTCTATGGATCTAACCTGCCATTCTATGGCTTATTCCCACCTCATGGATTATTTCCTTTCTCAGTGAGTTCCACGGAGGAACTTGTCTTTCATATGCTCTCCCACTCTATTTCATATTTACCATTCTTGTTGTCTATTGTATCCATTTCGTCTGTAATCTATTCCCCTAAATAAACATATCTTTTGCCAAAGGGAATGGCCATGGTCAATTTGTCACATTTACTTTGAACTAGGAACTGCTACCACAGATCTTATCAGCTTTAATGAGATCAGAAGCAGTCGATGGGTTCCAAACTACATTAAGAGACCTAGAAGATTGATAATCTTCTCTAACTTTCTTGGAAGAGCTAACTGATTGTTAAATTTTTAGTGTGAGCACTTTCACTACTAGAATGCTGCAATGTACAAATCAGAGTCTTACTTTATTGTTTTGTTGATTATCACTCTGGATCTAAGGAAGTAATGAATAAAATGTTAATGCAAATTAAACTTTAAAAATGTGTCTGTGAACTTTGTGGTTGTTGGAGATCTGGTTGGGGAACCCACAGCCAGTCTACTCTGTAAAACAATTTTGCTTAAAATATTCTTTTTTTTTTTAAATTAATTTTATAATTATAACTTTTTTTGACAGTACATATGCATAGGTAATTTTTTTTTTTTTTAACAACATTATCCCTTGTACTCCTGTTCCGAATTTTTCCCCTCCTTCCCTCCACCCCTCCCCTAGATGGCAGGCATTCCCATACATATTAAATATTTTATAGTATATCCTAGGTACAATATATATGTGCAGAACCGAATTTTGTTGTTGTTGTTGCAAAGGAAGGATTGTATTCAGAAGGTAAAAATAATCTGGGAAGAAAAACAAAACCAAAACAAAACAAAACAAAAATGCTCACATTTTACACTCATTTCCCAGTGTTCCTTTTCTGGGTGTAGCTGATTCTGTCCATCATTGATCATTTGGAACTGGATTAACTCTTCTCTATGTTGAAGATATCCACGTCCATCAGAATACATCTTCATACAGTATCATTGTATAATGATCTCCTAGTTCTGCTCGTTTCACTTAGCATCAGTTGATGTAAGTCTCTCCAAGCCTCTCTGTATTCCTCCTGTTGGTCATTTCTTACAGAATAATAATATTCCATAACATTCATATACCATAATTTACCCAACCATTCTCCAATGGATGGACATCCGTTCATTTATTTTCCAGTTTCTAGCCACTACAAAAAGAGCTGCCACAAACACTTTGGCACATACAGGTCCCTTTCCCTTCTTTAGTATTTCCTTGGGATATAAGCCCAGTATTAGCACTGCTGGATCAAAGGGTATGCACATTTTGATAACTTTTGGGGCATAATTCCAGATTGCTCTCCAGAATGGTCGGATTCTTTCACAACAATGCATCAGTGTCCCAGTTTCCCCACATCCCCTCCAACATTCATCATTATTTGTTCCTGTCATCTTAGCCAATCTGATAGGTGTGTAATGATATCTCAGAGTTGTCTTAATTTGCATTTCTCTGATCAATAGTGATTTGGAACACTTTCATATGAGTGGACATAGTTTCAATTTCATCGTCTGAAAATTGTCTCTTCATATCCTTTGACCATTTTTCAATTGGAGAATGACTTGATTTTTTTTTTAATTTTTTAATTAAAGTCAGTTCTCTGTATATTTTGGAGATGAGGCCTTTATCAGAACCTTTAACTGTAAAAATGTTTTCCCAATTTGTTACTTCCCTTCTAATCTTGTTTGCATTAGTTTTGTTTGTGCAGAAACTTTTTAATATGATGTAATCAAAATGTTCTATTTTGTGATCAATAATGATCTCTAGTTCTCCTTTGGACACAAATTCCTTCCTCCTCCACAAGTCTGAGAGGTAGACTATCCTATGTTCCTCTAATTTATTTATGATCTCTTTCTTTATGCCTAAATCTTGGACCCATTTTGATCTTATCTTAGTATGTGGTGTTAAATGTGGGTCCATGCCTACTGCCATACTAATTTCCAGCTTTCCCAGGAGTTTTTGTCAAATAATGAATTCTTATCCCAAAAGTTGGGATCTTTGGGTTTGTCAAACACTAGATTGCTATTTTTATTCACTATCTTGCCCTGTGAACCTAACCTATGCCACTTATCAACTAGTCTATTTCTTAATCAATACCAAATGGTTTTGGTGACTGTTGCTTTATAATATAGTTCTAGATCAGGTACAGCTAGACCACCTTCATTTAATTTTTTTTTTTCATTACTTCCCTTGAAATTCTTGACCTTTTGTTGTTCCATATGAATTCTGTTGTTATTTTTTCTAAGTCATTAAATAGTTTCTTGGGAGTCTGATTGGTATAGCATTAAATAAATAGATTAGTTTAGGGAGTATTGTCATCTTAATTATATTAGCTTGGCCTATCCAAGAGCACTGAATGTCTTTCCAATTATTTAAATCTGACTTTATTTTTGTGGCAAGTGTTTCGTAATTTTGCTCATATAAAGCTGACTTTCCTTTGGTAGATAAATTCCCAAATATTTTATACTATCGATAGTTATTTTAAATGGAATTTCTCTTAATATCTCTTGCTCTTGGATTGTGTTAAGATATTCTTAAAGAGCTTAATTAATAGATAGCAAGAATAAATTAATTACAATAAGTGGGAAGTAGTAAGTTTCTTCTTCTGGATACCAAGTTTTCTTCCTCCTATCACTAATCAGTACCTAGATGAGCACAATCATCAAGCTTAATGGATTCCTATTTCTAGCTTTGTTTTTGACTGCAGGACACCATCATGGTTGTTGATTTGCTCCCTTGCCCCTTTTATTCATTGCTCCTAGTTAAAATAAGATAGCTAAAGTTTCACCAATGCCTTTGGACTTTGGTTTTCCCCTAGGCAGCCAAGGAACTGGGATTCTCTCATTACCTACCCACTTAGTTTGTGGTGGGATCATCTTAACCACCTATGAGCTCTAGTATTCCCTGATGATTGATTACCTGGTAATGAGAACTGGGAGCCTCCTGGGATATGATGTGGATTGTGCTTTGAATAAAATACATTGAATCATATTTTAATGATTTAAAAGCCTCTGCTGAAATCTGGGGTCAAACCTGGGCAAAAGTCCTCTCCCACATCTCTGGAGAGGACTCCAACCTTTAATTTTGGCATACTTTTGCAGAGTTAAGAAGAAGCCAGCATCCTAGTTATTGAATGAATCACTTAGCCCCTCTTCTATTGGCAGAGTCATACCATTAAAATCTATGAATCCTGCATCAGTATGCACTTGACACAAGTCCTGCTCAACTATTTAGAACATAAACTCTCTGTTAGTAGCTTTCAGGCTGCAATTGGAGATAAACAAGGACAGCTTTAGGAAAAATTGTAAAGAAAGGGTTTCTCAATTCCTTCTCTGTGAGTCTCTTTCCTGGCTTCTGGTCTCAGGACTCTCAAACTTTCTCACTTCCTCATTCTTATTAAAGGATGCAAGTCATTTACAATGTAGTGTGAATGAGTGAGTCAACTTTTTTTTTTTTTTTTTTCCTGTTTTAAGCCTGGGTGACAATTTACTCTGAGTATTCTCTAGAAGAGTGGGGTCAAACTCAAATAGAAATAAAGACTACTAACCCTTGTGTAATGATCTCTGCCTGTAGATTGCCTTGGTTTTAAAATATATTCTTATTTATGTTTTATTATTATCAAATTTTATTTTGTCAAATATTTTCCAATTACATTTTATTTGGGCTTGGCTACACTGGGGAATTATATTGAGTTAATTTGATTCCTTTTCTATAGAAATGAGCATTTCCTAGTTGCTTTACTATTGTATAAGTAGAAAGAGCAAGATTTTTGGAGTTTGAATTCAAATAAATTCAACAGGCAAATTTATTAAGCATCTACTATGTGCCAGGAAATATGGGAGGTTCTCGGAATACAAAGATAAAATCATAATTGCTTGTGCACTCCAAGAACTTATATTTGGTGTAAGCTTCCTATGCTTGGTTCATAAGAAGTGCTTCATAAATGCTTTTTATGCATTTTTTACATTTTAAGACTGGAATTAAGAAGAGAGATTAGGGATGGATTTTTAGAATTGGGTGTCATCTGCAGAGCTGGTAATTGCCCCCACTGTAATGGATGAAATCAGTAAAGGAGAGTTTGAAAAAAGAATTCTGAGGACCAGTCTGGTATATACTCATAGATAAGGAATGGGAGATAGATGATGGTCCAGCAAAGGAGACTAAGACTATTAGGAAGAGGGGAGGGGGAGAAGAAAGAGGGGGGAAGGGAAGACAGAAAAGAGGGAGAGAGAAAGGAAGAGATAGAGGGAAGGAAGGAAAATGGGAGGGAGGAGGGGAAAGAGGAAGAGAGGGAGAAAGAGACAGAGAAATAGAAAAACAGAAAGACAGACAAAGAGAGAAAGAGAAAAAAGAAGAAAAGAAGAAGGAGGAGGAGGAGGAGGAGGAGGAGGAGAGAGAGAGAGAGAGAGAGAGAGAGAGAGAGAGAGAGAGAGAGAGAGAGAGAGAAAGAGAGAGAGAGAGAGAGAGAGAGAGAGAGAGAGAGAGAGAGAGAGAGAGAGAGAGAGAGAGAGAGAGAGGAAAAAGTGTCACAGAATTCAGTGGAGGTGAGGATATCCAGGAAAAGGTAATAGAGTATCTGGAGTTTCAGAAAAGTCAATAAGGGTGATACTGAGCAGATTCAGTGCTCATTGGAATTAGATTTAGCAATTAGATCATCACTCCTCTGAGAAAGGGTGATTTCATTGGAGTGGTTGGGTCTGAAGCTAGTTTGAAGAAGTATGTTGAAATGAACAAATGCATCTCAGCAGAGAAATGGAGGATTCTGGGATAGAATAAGTGGGGTTGGCTAGATCAAATGAATAAATGATAGTTGTTTTTGTTGTGTTTGATTCTTTGGGACTTCATTTGGGGTTTTCTTGGAAAAGATATGAGAATGATTTACTATTTCCTTCTCTAGCTCATTTTATAATTGAGGAAATTGAGGCAAACTGAGTGAAGTGACTTGCCCGGGGTCATACAGTTAGTTAAATATCTGAGACCAGATTTGAACACTTGAAGATGAGTCTTCCTAATCCCAAGCCCAGTGTTCTATCCACTATGCCTGACACAAGAGGATTACCTTCTTCTTAGCAGTTCTTGTATGATTGAAAGTTTGTTTACAAATCTGAACCTTGAAAAGAGAGTCCAGAATTTTAAGAACAGGTAACTGTAGGAATATGAAAAGTGGCATCAATACTTGAAGAGGAAGTAGAAAGAAAAGCAGGTTTGAGAATGGGGAAGAGGACATTGGGATAAAATGACAAACTTAATTTTGCAAAAGTTCATTTTGCTGAATGTATGCCCATCAGTTGGAGAATGGCTGAATAAGGTATGGTATATGAATATAATGGAATATTTTTGTTTTATAAGAAACGATCAGCAGGACGATTTCAGAAAGGCCTGGAGAGACTGACATGGACTGATGCTGAATGAAATGAGCAGAACTAGGAGATCTTTATACCCGGCAACAACAAGATTATGTGATGATCAACTGTGATGGACTTGGTTCTTTTAAACAATGAGGTGATTCAGGTCATTTTCAGTAGATCTGTGACACGATCTTCATCCAAAAAGAGAACTGTGGGAACATAATATTTTCACCTTTTTTGTTGTTATTTCCGTGCCCTTTTTTTCCTTTTTGATCTGATTTTTCTTGAATAGCATGATAAATGTGGAAATATGTTTAGAAGAATTGCACTTTAATCTAGATTGGATGGGAGTAAGGTGGAAGGAAAGGAGGGAGAAAAAGCTGGAACACAAGTTTTGAAGGAGTGTGTGTTGAAAATTATCTTTACATGTATTTTGAAAATAAAATGCTAGTATTAAAAAAAGTGGAGTTTGCCCTCACAGAATCCTTTGTTAGAACCTCTTTTTTAAATTAAAATCATAGATTACAATGTGGTTTAGAAGTTCCCATCACAAGAACTTGGTCACCAAAGTATACTCTTCTGGTTGGAAAGAAGCATCATAAGGTGGGAGTATGAATTTGAGGTATTGGATCCAATCCTTTCAATTCCCCCTTAAAATTTTCATTAAGGAGAGATGTTACTCTTCCACATTCCCCAATAGCCAAAGAAAGTAGGAGATTCTAATCCAAAAGGGAAAATGTCTGCCTAGGGCTTATAGAAGCCCAGGATGGAATAATTTAATCAAGAAAATGGTTCACATTTACTTAAATACTTGAAAAGACCTCAAAATATATTTTAATTTTTACTGATGCAGCAAGTGGTATAACAACCATATTCTTAGAGAAGTGAGTTACAGAAAGAAATAGACAGCAAAACTCAATCTCCACCTCTCATAATTAGAAAATGTAACCATAAAAGAAAGAAGAAAGAAGTTAAGGAGATCAATAGTATTTTGGAGAAAAAAAATGGGGTTAGAAAGGAATATACCTTTTTTTCAAGTGGTGCATGGCACAAAAATAGAGCATGTATTATTAGGGTATTAAAATCCTTATACCATCAAATGCAGAAACTCAAAAATATTAAATGTATCCTTTTCAGATAATGATTCAATAAAAGGGGCCATGGAAAGACAGATTAAAAATTAATTGGAAACAAAATAATCTAATCCTAAAGAATGAGTGAGTCAAACAACAAATCATGGAAACAATTTTATCAAAGAGAATGGCAGTAATGAGAAATATGCCGGAATTCATTGGATGCAGTCAAAACACATCTTAGGGGAAATTTTATATCTCTAAATGCTCATATGAATAAAATAAAGAATAGATCAATGAATTGGGCATGCAATTTTAAAAAGTTAGAAAAAGAACAAATGAAAATTAAATACCAATTAGAAATTTTGAAAGCCAAGGGAGAGATTACTAAAATTGAAGGTGAGAAAATTAATAAATAAAACTAATGAAGAAACAAAACTCATTAGAAAAATCCTAGAGAATAAATTTTAAAACTACTTGAAATAATTAACAACTTTAGCAAAGTTACAGGATATAAAATAAACTCACATAAATCTTCAGTATTTTGTTATATTACTGATAAGACTCAGCAAGAGGAGATAGAAAGATAAATTCCATTTAAAATATAAATTATCTGGGAGTCTATTTGCCAAGACAAACCCAGTTATGAAGACAATTATAAAAAAAAAAAGATTTAGCACAAATAAAATCAGATCTAAACAATTGGTAGAATATAAATTACTTATGGGTAGGCTAAATTGATATAACCAAAATAACAATTCTATTTCACTTATTTAGTGTCATACCATTCAAACTACCAAAATTTACTTTATAGAGCTAGAGGAGATGATCACAAAATTCATCTGGACGAACAAAAAAGTCAAGAATATAAAGAGGATTAATGAAAAAAAAAATGCAAAGGAAGATTCTAAAACTATATTATAAAGCAACAATCATCAAAACTATTTAGTATTGGTTAAAAAAATAGAGTGCTGGATCAGTGGAAAAGATTAATTTCATACATGGTACTACAATAAATGCTTATAGTGATCTATTATTTGATTTACCCAAAGACTCCAGTTTTTGGGATATTTGACAAAAAATACTAGGGAAACTAGAAAATAGTATGACAGAAATTAGTGATAGAACAATGTCTCATATGTATAGCAAGATAAGATCAAAATAGGTACATGATTGTATTTGAAAAAAATACTATTGAGGAAAAAAATGGGTATATGATTTAGACACAAAGAGTGCTACCTTAAGGAAATTAGTAGAGCAAAGAATAGTTTATCTGTCAGATCTATGGAAAAAAGAAGATTTTATGACCAAACAATAGCTGAAGATAAATAGATAAAACAATAGATAATTTTGATTACATTAAATTAAAAAGATTTTATGCAAACAAAAACAACTTATCCAAGATTAGAAGGAAAGGAGAAAGATGGAAAACAATTTTTCCCCAGCACATATATTTACCTGAGTTAAATTGCTAAGAATACAAGTCATTTCAGCAGGATGGAGAGAGGCTTGGAGAGACCTACATGAACTGAAATGAGCAGAATCAGGAGATCATTATACACTTCAACAATGATACTGTATGAGGATGTATTCTGATGGAAGTGGATATCTTCAACAAAGAGAAGATCTAATTTAGATCCAATTAAACAATGATGGACAGAATCAGCTACACCCAGAAAAGAAACATTGGGAAATGAGTGTAAACTGTTTGCATTTTTGTTTTTCTTCCCAGGTTATTTTTACCTTCGGAATCCAATTTTTCCTGTGTAATAAGAACTTCGGTTCTGCACACATATATTGTATCTAGGATATACTATAACATATTTAACATGTATGAGAATGCCTGCCATCTAGGGGAGAGGGTGGAGGGAAGAAGGGGAAAATTTGTAACAGAAAGGAGTGCAAGGGATAATGTTATAAAAAATTAACCATGCATGTGTATTGTCAAAAAAAAAAAAAGTTTAAAAAAAAATACAAGTCATTCCCATTTGATAAATGGTCAAAGAATATGAACAGGCAGTTTTCAGATGAAGAAATTAAAGCTATCTATAATCTTATGAAAAATGCTCTAAATCACTATTGATTAGAGAAATGCAAATTAAAACAACTCTGAGATACACCTCAAACCTATCAGATTAACTAATATGACAGGGAAAAAATGATTACTGTTGGAGAAGATATGAGGAAATTGAAGCACTAATGCATTATTGGTGGAGTTGTGAATTGATCTAACCATTCTGGAGAGCAATTTGGAACTATTCTCAAAGGGCAATCAAACTGTGCATAACTTTTAACCCAGCAATACCAGATGTGTATCCCAGAGATCATTAAGAAAAAAAAAAAAAAGGAAAAGGACCTACATGTACAAAAATGGTTATAGCACCTCTTTTTGTGGTGCAAAACATTGAAATTTGTGAGATTGCCCTTTAATTGGGGAATCGCTGAATAAATTGTGGCATATGAATGCAATGGGATAGTATTGTAATATGAAAAATGATGAGCAAGTGAATTTCAGAAAAATCTGGAAAGACTTACATGAACTGATGCTGAATGAAGTGAGCTGAACCAGAACATTGTATACAGTAACAGCAACAATGTGTGATGATCAATTATGATTGATTTGGCTATTCTCAGCAATACAATGTTCTAAGACAGCTCCAAAAGACTCATGATGGAAAATGCTATACACATCCAGAGAAAGAACTATGAAGGATGAATGCAGATTGAAACAAATTATTTTCTTTTTTTTTTTTTTTTAAGCAAAGTCATTTAATGGAAAAACAAAGTTGTAATAAAGCATTTCCTCTATAAAGAACAATGTTTCACAGTATAAATATCATCAGTTAGAACAATGGGCACAGGGAATACATAGGGAAAATTGTCTAGGATATATATCTTGAGGGACATATGTATAGAGATCATTATCACTACTGCAAGACCATGGATATTTCCTGGTGATACCATGCTCCTTCTACTGAACCTGCTCTGTGATGGTTGCTCTTGGACACAAAGTCTATTCATCCATAGTCTCTCCTGCATGCTACAACTTGGTCCTATGTTTGTGAAGCATACTCTTTTCGCATCTTTTGTATTTTTTTTTTTTGGTGGCTTTCCCCTTTTGTTCTGTTTTTTCTTTTATAAGAATAATGTGAAATTGTGTCCACATGATTGCATATGCATTACCTATATCAGATTGTTTGACGTCTTATGGGAGTGGGAGAGATGGAAGAAGAAAATGTTTGAAACTCAAAATCTTATAAAAAATGAATGTTGAAAACTATTTTTATATGTAACTAGAAAAAATACAATTTGCAAAAAGTACTCATACAGCAATTCATTTTTCAGTTAGCAAAAAACTAAAAATAAGAGAATGATTGCCAGTTGGGAAATGGTTGATTAAATCATGCTGTATTGACAACATGGAATATTCATTTCAGTGTGTCTGACACTTTGTAACCCCATTTGAGTTTTTCTTGGAATAGATACTGGAGTGGTTTTGATGTGGGTTGTGCTCCCTTTAAGAAACTAATCCTTTCAGATGAATTTATTCCCTTCTGATTCCCAGCCCCTCCTAGCTGATGCATTATCAATTGAAGAAGCTAGGGCCTTTGATTTATAAATCCTGTCAAAAACACCTTTTGAATTCCAATAGGAGATCCAGGCTCTCACAACCCTCACCCAGATCTGAGCCAACTTGGGACTCCACCCACAGGCCCCTTTAGCTAAATCTCTCAGTGTAAAAGAGCCAAACTAAAGTCCTCTCTTTGTAGAGGTTTCCTAACATGGCAGTTCCTAACATGGCAGGATCTTTGCCCACCGAAACACTGTTTTTGATGCCCTCTTATCTCTACCTTCACCTTTTACTGAGTAGACTTTAACTTTACTTCCAAACCCCATAATGAACCTCTTTTATCAATCTAGGTTTTCGGGATTGTAAGTTTCTTTATAGGGGACTCTTGCACCACCATTAGACCTCATTTAACTCTGTATCCTTGCACCGAATCCAAAGGGATTGCAGGGGAGCTCTATTTGACTCCCTGTGCCCCAAACCTGCCACTGGATCTCAATTAAATCCTAGTTTCATTTAGGTATCCCAATTCTAGACCTCATCAGTTTGACAATTCTTTCTCCAGTTCCTTTTATAGTTGAGGAAACTGAGTCAAACAGGGTTAAGTAACTTGCTTAAGGAGACAAAACAGTACTTATCTGAGACCAGATTTGAAATAAGAACTTCCTGACTATAAGGCTGGTGCTCTATCAACTACACCAGCTAACTGTCCCCTAATAGAATACTACTGGACTATAAGAAATTTATGAAAAAGCTGGTTTCAAAATGTTGTGCCAAAGTTCTCTTTTAATGTCCTGACCCAGTTTCCCTAATTGTCCTATTTAGTTACTCTGCCTCAGGTTATAACCTCTTAATATTTGATAGGATAAAAGTCTTATATCTTGGACCTTTGGCTATACTTATTCCCTCAATGTTTGATTGGATAAAAGTCTTTATCCATTTTAGACCTCATTAGAATATCAGAAGCCTCTCCAGTATCTCCCCCCATTAGGTCATCCCCATCCAGGTACCTCCCCCATGGCATTGTTCTTATTACCCTATAAAGGAATCTTGTATCTGACATTCACCGTTGGATTCTTTGAGTCTCATTCAGCCCTGGGACCAAACCATGGATCCATTTGGTCCCAGTATTTCTCTCCATTTAATAAAACTATTGAATTGTTCTCTAATCTCTTGTTCAGTTTCTCCAACATTACAAAAATAGCCTCAGAAGACTTGTATGAACGAATGCAGAATAAGTTAGCGAATAATTTATACAATAATAAAGTGACAAGGACAAGAAATTTTGAAAGATAAATTACCAAATTAATATAACATGCCCACATGTGCAAAAACATTTGTGGCAGCCCTTTTTGTAGTGGTAAGAAACTGGAAATTGAATGGATGCTGGTTAATTGGAGAATGGCTGAATAAATTATAGCATATGAATGTTATGGAATACTATTATTCTATAAGAAATGACCAGCAGGATGATTTCAGAAAGGCCTGGAGAGACTTACATCAACTGATGCTGAGTGAAATGAGCAGAATCAGGAGATCATTGTACACAGCAACAACAAGATTATATGATGATCAGTTCTGATGGACGTAGCTCTCTTCAACAATGAATTGATTCAGACCAGTTCCAATTGTTTAGTAATGAAGAGAGTCATCTTCATCCAGGGAGTGGACTGTGGGAACTGAGTGTGGACTACAACATAGCATTCTCACTCTTTCTATTGTTGTTTACTTGCATTTTTGTTTTCTTTCTCGTGTTTTTTTTTTCTTTTCTTTCTAGATCTGACTTTTCTTGTGCAGCAAGATAATTGTATGGATAGGTATACATGTCTTGGATTTAATATATATTTTAACATTGACAATTGTTGGAACATCTGCCATTTAGGGGAGAGGGTGGGGGAGGGAGGAGAAAATTTGGAACAGAAGTTTTTGCAAGAGTCAATGTTGAAAAATTACCCATGTATATGCTTTGTAAATAAAAATTTTTAAAAAATTAAATTTAATTTTTAAAAAAAATTTTAAAATCTATTTAACAAAAGTTTTAATACTAACTCAGCTTTCTATAGCTCTTTAAGGTTCAAAAAGGATTTTCCTTATTGTCATCAAGTAGTGAGTCAGTTAGTCAATATTTATTAATCACCTACTATATGCCAAGCACCAAGGCTATGAATATGAAAAAGAAAGTCATTCTCTGCTTTCAAGGATCTTATAATCTATGGAAGAAGATAAAGAAAAAAAAGTAGAAGTATGGGGCCAAGAAAGAGTAACTGTCCCCTTTTTCATTTACCTTACTTCAATCCTCTCTGTGTTTGATGCCCAAGGTGGGTGCTAGCTCTAGGCATTATATAATTTATAGACATTCAAAGGTGAAAGTAATAAATAAACAAAAAAAATCATTTCTTAAGGACATTATCAAGGGTTGGGTGGGGATCCAAATCCAAATAGGCAAAACTCTCCTCTGCTCTCAATAAGCTCACATACTAACTGGAGAAAACAAAAGATAGGAGAGTGGTGGCCAGGGAGGAGTGTTTTGAAAACAGGAAGTCAGAGAGAATGGTGCTTGGGGTCAGAGAGCAATTAATTCATATGTCTTTAGCAAGGATAGTAAAGTGGATATGATGACTATTCTCAGAGATAGTATGAGGAAGTGTAAAGGTAAAAGTTCACCATTCTGAGCCAGGGACACTAAGATGTGACCTTCAGTTCCACACAGGGATGAAGGCTAGAGAACAGGTAACATGGCATGTAAATGGCATCAAGCCCAACTCCCTAATTTTATCCCCATTTTGTAGAAAATAAGATAGAGACTCGGGTCTTCTGATTTTAAATCCAAGATTCTTTTCCTCAAACTACAGAACTCAGCATACTCAAGGTTTAGTCTATAGGATTAAATCCCAGGATAAGCCAAGTTTATTCAATGACTTTTTTTTGTTGCTGTCCCAGATGACTTCATCACTGGCCCCATTACATCAATTACCAGAAAAGGATTTCTCTGGCAGCTGAGTAGACAGAACAATTCTGATGTAATTCTTAATCCCAGACCAGAGTGCACTGAGAGGTGCCTCAGAATGGCTTTGTGGATGGGTGGCGATTGGCCAAATAGGCACTTTGTACTTCAGCCATCACATACCTATTTTACTCCTTTGACTGAATATTTAGGGACCTTAGTATCTGCTGAAATCTAGAAACTGATGAAGATGGGGGTGGATTCTGATTTAGGATTCGGGAGAAATAAACTCCAGATAATAGCTGACAACTGGAGAAGAAGGATCAAGTGGGAGGGGATGGGGATTAGCTGACAATATCCCCACAGGAATGGAGGACTACCCCAAGTCACTTCACTGAGATATCAAGAGATGTAAAGCTGGCAAGGGTTAACTGGGCAGACCAGGGTCCCTCTGAGGACCAAAGTGCTGGGAGATCAGCCTCTGGGGCTCTCTAGAGGTAGGTAAAGGATTGAGGACAATCAGCAATGCTTGGAAGTTGCCTCAAACCCATTAGAAGGTAAGAGCTAAGTCTCCCCATCACAAATTTAAGAAAGTTGGTAAATTTCCTTGCCTATCAGCAGAACCCTCTCAAACCAATGTCTGCAGCAAAATGAGATTTTTCAACATTTTAATGCCTCTTCCTACCATTTCCAACACCTCCCCAAACCTATTTCATCTAGGTAAAAATTAGTCAAGGATTGAAGATAAGAAGTCAGGCTTAGAAGACAGCATGAAGCTTGAGCAACATATGGAAGGAGATGGGAGAACTTGTTCCTAGAGGAAGGAAAAGTGGGATTTGGAGCAACAGAAAATGGGCTTGACCTTGACTCTTTGATTTACAGCCTCTATGATCTTGGCAAGTGATTTTAAACCCTTTTTGATTCAGGTTCCTTTTGTAAGGTGAATAATCTCCTGAAATTCTATGGTTTCTCATGTATATCTGTGAGGCCCATGTCTTTTTCTTTTTAAGCATTAGTGAGCAGAACCTATTTCTTACCTTCTGTGAGAAATCTTTCCCAGACTCTCTTAATTGCCATTTTATTCTAATGGGCAATTTATTCTAAGTTTTGTTTGTACATAGTTGTTTGCATGTTGTCTTTCCCATTAGATTGTGAATTCCTTAAAGGAAGAAACAGATTTCAGGCTTTTTTTTTGGGGGGGGGGTGAAGGGAGATTTCTTTGTATCTCAATGCAGATGTTATTCAGTTATTTCAGTTCTGTTAAAAATCTTTGCGACCCCATTTAGCAGAAATACTAGAATGATTTGCCATTTTCATCTCAAGTTCATTTTACAGATGAGTAAACTGAGGCAAACAAGATTAAGTCCCACAAGTAGTATGTGTCTGAGTCCAGATTTGAACTCATTAAGAGTCTTCCTGACTCTAGGCCTGGAATTCTATCTCCTGTATCACCTAGCTGCCCTAGAAGGAATTTCATAAATGCTTGTTGACTTGACTGGATTTTTCCTTCAACCCTTCAATCAATCAACAAATATTTATGAACCACATATTATGTGCTAGGTACTGTCTCAGGTACTAAGGGTACAAACATGAAGACTGAAACAATCCCTGCTGGAAAGGATTTTACCCATCATCTGTACCTTTAGCTCTTCATTACAACTTGAGAATTCTCTAATGTCTGGGACCTGGGATGACCACTCCCCAGGTGGTGTCCATATTCAACCTGTATGTCAACAAACCAAACCCATAATGCTTAGCCTTGTTGTCCACCTTCTTGCTAAGACTCTATATAGAGACAGCCAGGTAGGTTTGTTTTCTTCTAACAGAGGAAGACCCCCAAAGACAACTTTGCTGTGATGGACATTCAGATGTCAAAATTGATGCCTGCTTATGGAGGTTACTTTATTCATTCCCCTCTTTTAAAAAAAAAATGGGGTAGATGTGGAGATATTAGTCTAGGAGGATTTATGGTTGAGTAATCCTACCAGAGTTTAGGAAACAGATCCATTCAGACTTCATGGTCCAGCACAGGATACCCTAGTTTGCTCTAAAGCCCAAATCTCGAAACTCCTTAGCTGCTATTGACATCTTTCTCTAATCTCAGGAAAGAGGGAGGACTTTCTGTTTTTCACAAGACATCTTTCCTGATTTTACCCCAACCTCAGTTTTCTGATCTTTACATTCTCTACCTTCAAGTTGGCAAATTATAGATTTAGAGCTGTAAAGGAACTGAGTGGCTCCTTACTCCAATTCCTGTTTACTTTACAGAGGAGGAAACTGAATCCCTATTCAGGTTAAGTGATTAACCCAAAATCACACTAGTCATAAATAGGAGAGTCAGAATCTGAATTCAAGTTGGCTGACTCTATAGTCAACAGAATTTCCATAGCACCATATCTCTTTCTCATATGACTGCTCTTAAATAAAAATAGTGATGATTGTAAAATACACAGGTCTTTAGTGGGAATTCCTCCTTTCATTCCTCCCTTGCAGACTCTTTCCTCCTTCCCAGTCAGAGTTCCCAGAGGCTTTCCATTGAGTAATTTAAAACACTCAGAAGGTTTCATCTAACAACAATAATTCATATTCATTTCTGGGGGACTACAAGGTTGAGAAAGTATTTTCTTTACAACAACCTAGGGTGATGGGTAGTGTGTTATTCTCCCCATTTAATGAAGACACTGAGGTATTGAGAATTGAAGTAACTTGCCCATATCATCCAGCGAGGATCTCGAGTACCATTTGACCCCAAGTACAAAAGTAATATGTCATCTGCATTTGAACTGTTGAAGAGGAGAAAACCGAGACTTAAGCAATAAATCTCAGACATAGAATTTGAATCCGGATTTTCCTTTATGGAATCAGAGATAGATTCCCCACATTTTTCATATGAGGAAACTGAAGCATACAAATGTTAAGGAGCTGACCTTATGATATCTCTTTTCACCAAGTAGCCTAGACCTTTCTTGATCCTTTCAGGCAGCTTAGGGAATAGCAGCCTCCTAGCAGAGTTAGGAAATGGCTCTTCTCCAGGCAAGGTCTTCACAGCATTAGGGAGAAAAATCTCTTCCCTACTAGTTTTGAGATCAAATCCTTTAAGATAAAAATAATATGTTGCTACTTGATTAAATATCTTTTGTTTTGAACTGTGCTCTCTGTCTAGTAAAAGGAAATAAGGCTTTGAACTAGGATTTTGAGAGAGTTCTGACCTATGCTGTGCAATAAACCCGGGACAACTTTTCTAGTGACTCAGAAATGGGAGTGAGAGCTCTAGTTTGTACAAATAGTTTATTGAACTATAAATGGCCTTGTAAGCCATTTAGTTCTCCCTTCATTTTATAGGTGAGGAAAATGAGGTCCAACCAAAGAAAATGATTTGATTAAAGCTATGTTGCAAATTAGTGGCAGAACTGGGAATAGACCCTAGTTCTCCTTAAGTCCAGCCTGGAGTTCTTTCCACTATGCTGCAGCCTCCACAAGCAATTAATGGACCATATTACTTTCTAAGTTTTTTTTTTTTTTTTTTTAATTTATATTCATCATGTGAATAAGATTTATTTTATATTTTTATATTGATGCACAGGAAGACAACATCACAGAAAACCAGTAATACAGCTGAAATGCAAATATATCTTCCATCAACCAATGCTGTATTTGATGTAGCAACACTCAAAGCCAACTCTACAGGGGTATAATGTCATGGCAAGAACCTAAGAGATCAGTAGACCTGAATTTACATCCTACTGAGACAATTCCTAGTCCTATGGCTTTCAGCAAGTCATCTAAGTACTGTGAGCCTCAGTTTCTTTATTCTGTCAAATGGGATAAAAATACATACATCAGTTAGCTCAACAGGGTAGTATTCCAGACCCTAGCTTCTTCAATTGTGGTTTACAGTCCCATATGGGGTCATGTAACTGAATGTGTGGGTCACAAAATTATGATTTATTATTAGTGTTTGATTTATATACCTATTTTGTATATCTACATAACCAAAGTCATATAAAAATTTCTCAGATGAAAAGGATTGCAAAAAGAAAAAGTTTAAGCCCTGTACTAGAAAGTATGCGGAAATTGAGTCAGAAAGGTCTGGGTTCAAAACCTGTCTCTTAACACTTCCTGTGTGTGACCCTGGGCAAGTCACTTAACCCCAGCCTCAGGAAAAAAACAAAAACAAAAAACAAAAAAAACTTGTCTGGACCCCAGATAAATTATTTCATTTCTTTAATCTCATAGAACTCTCAAAGACTCTTAAATTGTGCACCTCTATTGCTTTTTGTATGAAGAGTTTTTAGGAATGCCTCCCAGAAACAGGTTTTACATAATTCTACTTTTACCTTCTTTCTTGGGCTCACATTTCTCGAGGACTTCAAGATGACCTTTCTTATAGTCACACATGAGTGGGGCAGAATGGCTAGCAGTAAGAAAGAAAGCCTAGCATGATGAGTAGTTGGTGGGGTACCCTGGGAGACATAAATTTGAATTCTGCCTCAGGCACATTCTTGCTGGGTGGTTCATCACTAGAGAAGACAACACTTGCAGCACCTGCCTTCTAGAATGGTTGTGAGAAAAGTACTTTACTAACTTCCAAAACTATGAAAAAAATATATTTTTTTTTACAATAATCTTTGGCATTTCCATAGCACTTTACAATTTATAAAGATATGAATGGACATTTTCCTCTTGATTCTCATAGCCACCAGGTGAATAAGGTGCTCACTGCTTAATTAAATGTCTTTGGAAATGCTGAACTGTGTCCTCTGGCTGGCTAATAAAAGGAAACCTACTAGTAGGGGTCCATGAGCTGGGTGCTAACCTGTGCAGTGCCTCAAATCTGGCATTGCTTTTCTGATGTTATACATGTGAGAGAGTGCTCCAGTTGGTACAAAAAGAGCATTTGAACTGTTGAAGAGGAGAAAACCGAGACTTAAGTAATAAATCTCAGACATAGAATTTGAATCCGGATTTTCCTTTATGGAATCAGAGATAGATTCCCCACATTTTTCATATGAGGAAACTGAAGCATACAAATGTTAATTGACTTGCTTAAGGTCACACAATTTCAACGTGTCTAAGACAGGATTTAAATCCAAGTCCTCATTAGGACTATTTCTCTTTTGGTCCCTAAAACTTAATTCTTTGTACATGTTTAACATATGTCGGATTACTTGCTGTCTAGGAGAGAGGGCTAGGGAGAGGAAGGGAGAAAAAATTTGGAATACAAAGTTTTGCCAGGGTGAATCTTGAAAATTATCTTTGCATATATTTGGGGGAAAAAAGCCATTATTTTAAAATTTTTTAAAAAGAAGAGAAAAAAAAAAGAAAAAAACAAATAAAATAAAATAATGTAAAATGAGGGAATTTAAAAAAAACCTTAATTCTTGAGAGTTTCTCATCCTTTATTGGCTGACTTTCCTTGTAGAATTGTAGATCAAGATTTCTTGTCTATCCTTTCTCAGAGACTTATTATTGTCATTTTCAGTTATGTCCAACTTTTTATGACTGCATTTGGAATTTTCTTGGCAAAGATATTGGAGAGATTTGCCATTTCTTTCTCCAGCTCATTTTACAGATGAGAAAACTGATGCAAACAGGGTTAAGTGACTTGGCCAAGATCACACAACTACTGAGTATCTGAGACCAGATTTGAATTCAGGAGGAAGGGCCTTCTTGACTCCAATTGTAGGATGCATGTTTACTTATTTTAGCTCTCTTCTTCTTTGCCACCAATTTTAGGAAGGAATGACTACTGTTTCTCAAAGTTCTCATTATTTCTACCTTAGCAACCAATTTTTGCATGGTGATGAAGACCAGGTTCAGAATAGTAGTTCCTTAGTTTAGTTCCATAACTTTTTAAAAGGATTTTAATAAGGTAAGAAATTATTAATTTATCTGCTTTGACTAACTTTGAGCAATAGCTTTCAGCTGTTCTATGTGTAATTGAAGTCCCTTATCATTATTTCAGCTTGTTTCAGTGCCATATCCTGTTCCCTTTCTGTCCCAGTGGTCTTTGCTGGCAATACCATCTTTTTCTGTCTCGCTTGAGATTTCCTCAGTTTTTCTCCACTTGATTTTTCCCTTCTTTTTTTCATGTCCTTCTCCTTAACCTACAATGCTACAGTGCCTTGCTCCCCCTTTTACTTATCCCAGGGGTTCTCAAACTACGGTCCATTGAAGACGTTTATGCTGGGTTATGGCAAATGGGCTGAAGGGCGGAGACAGAGTGTGAGCTTTTGTTTTTACTATAGTCCGGCCCTCCTACAGTCTGAGGGACAGTGAACTGGCCCCCTATTTAAAAAGTTTGAGGACCCCTGACTTATCCTATTCTTTTGCATAAGATATAAGCTTCCAAAGCCATATTTATTCATGACTAACATCCAATAAATTCTTCCCTGCTTGGTCAAATGTGTCTTCTTGTGCTACACTTTATAGTCCACCTTGGGTATGTACCCATCCCTGGGTCACTTAATTAAGGATCTTCCAAGTTGTTATCAAACCATCAATGACTCTTCTTTGGATCCTACTAGTCAACCAGTTCTGAGTCTCCTAAATAAATGATCATCTAGCCCTCATCTCTCCATCTTATTACAAGAAGAGAATTTGATTCTTGCCCATTGTTTTCCTATATGTACTTTAGTTCAAAGCAGTTGAGTGGAGATAGAAAGAATCTGGTAAGACTTGGTTTATATGTTCACTTCTGATACATAGTGGCTATATAATCTTAGGTAGTCACAACCTCTCATTGTTCTGGGCATCTCTCTAAGAATATAAGTTGCAAATAAAGTGCCAACCTGTAATAGTAGAAGGAGTTTCTTCACATATAAATTTTGAATTTCTATGACAACCAGGTCTAGTCCCTATGCATTTGGTTTAAATAGGTCTATAAAGAAATTTATTAATATTTTATTAGCATAAAATAAAATCAACGCATTCAATTAGAAAATTTTGTCCCTTCCCAGTTTTTTTTAACAATATATTTTTTTTTTCCCCAACTTATTCATTAACTTTGAATTTTCTTCCAATCACTTAGATCTATCCTTATTTCTGAATGTGGTTTATTGGGGCAAATGGATAACTGAGTTGTTACTTACATACTTGGTTTCTTTATGGTTAATATAAATGGCATTTCTTTTCTAAACTAAAGTTTTCTTGGATTCGTTTGTAGTAGTAATATATAAGACTTTTGGGGTAGACTTAATTTGAATCATATAACTTTGTTGAATTCACTTTTTATCCCAATTTTTGGTCGAGTCTGATAGCCTGATGAATTCTTGAATATGATTTGACCCATTGAATTGTTCAACTAACTGTAAATGGAGGGGGTGTGTGAGCGTGTGTATGCTTTTTCTTTCTTTCTTTTTCTTTTTTCTTCTCTTTTTTTTTTCTTTTTTTCTTAAGATTAAATCAAGTAGGAATTTGACTCAACTATTTGATATTATAGTCAAGAATGGGACATCTTGTACTTGTAAATCTATCTGGCAATGTAGGTTTTAAAGGAGCAAGTGTATTGTCACAGTTGAAGTACTGAATACATCTAGTTTCTAGAGATAGCCAACTAAATTGCAAGAGGATCAGGCTGAGGACTGAGTGTTCTTAGAGCCTTCCAAGTAAACAGGGTCTCAAGAGGCAATCAGTTCATTTGACAAAGAGCTGGATGATTGCATGTGTTCCTGTTGGCCACCACTAAGGAAATTAGCTGGGGAGGGAGAGACTGTTGATTTCTTTGGAATAACTAGGAAATAGGCACTCCTAGTCAAAAGAGGCAGTAAAGGCAAGAAATGTGTGTGGAGTGTCTAAACTGCTTCTTCCTTTTTGAGTCAGTTTCTGGCTCTATCTATGAGACACCCAAATAGATCAAGATAATAAGCACAATCAGCGATTCACCTGATCAGTTAATATTTATTAAGTTTTTATTCTGTGCCAGACACTCTGCTAAGTGCTGGAGACAAAGGGACAGAATTCAGCCAGATTTTTAAAACCTATAAACATTTACTAAAAATCTGCTATAAAACCTGATAGTCTTTTTGGCATCATGTAGACAAAGAATAGAAAAGTACAGCCCTTTCCCTCAAAAACGGCCTCTTTTCTGAGTTGGTAAGAGAGAAAACATATTATGAATTCTAAAGATGAATAGGGCTGCCTGTCATGACAAAACTAAGTTTTTGTTTTGTTCTTGCCTTTCCTATAGGATCTGGCAAGACTAGAACTGTCCTTCATGGAATAAAGTTCATTTCAGTCAATTTGGCTTTAAAGAGATTCCTTGAAAGTAAACCATACTTTCCTATCAATTTCTTTCTTTAAAAAAAAAAAAAAATGGAGATTTTCCTTAAATTTGATCAAGTCACTCCCACAGTAAATTAATTCTGTGGCTCCTTATTTTTTAAAGAGTCAAATACAAAATCCTAAGCTCATAGGATCATAGTTTTGGAGTGGAAGGCATCGTAGAACTTTGAGTTCAATCTCCTCATTTTACAGATGAAGACACTGAGGCACAAAGAGATTAAATGAGTTGCCCAGAACTACACAGCTAGTAAGTATCTCCTTTACATGGAATTTAAAGTCCTTCAAAACCTGGCCTCAGTTTACCTTTTCAGCTTTACTATATGTTACTCCCTAATATTATACATGATCATATTCTATATTCTAGCCAAATTGGCCTTCTTGCTGTTGGCATTCTTTTTTCCTTCTTCCTCCTTTTTACTGGCTGTATTCTGTGCCTGCAATGTTGTTTCTTGTCTTCTCTGCTTCTCAGAATTCCTCTTTTCTTTCAAGTCCAGTTCACATTTCACTTTCTACATGAAGCCTTTTTTGATTGCTTCTGATGCTAATTCCTTCCCCCTCAAATCATGTTAGATTTATTTTATGTGTATAAGTTTATATCTGCATGTATAAATATATACATGCATATATAAAAACATTATATGCATATGTGTATACAATGTATATATACACATATATGTGCATTCACATATATGTTCATAACAAAAGTTATCAATATTATCAGTCTCATATGATATGCCGTTTACTTTTTGTGAATTGGTTTTTTCCCCCTGTCTTTTTAATTTCTTTTGTATTTCTTTGGATGACTCTTTGGGGGAAGGAATGTATTTGGAAATAAAGGTAATGTACAAACTAAAAACATATAATTTTAAAAAGACATTATACAAGTATTTAAGTTATTCTTTTAGATGGAAGTTTGACCCGATTCCAAGAGTTATAAATGTGGGATTAGGAAATTCCTAAGCATGAAAGATTTGCCCATGGTCCACAGAAGGACAGATAACACAATGTCTGAAAAGATTCTGGGAATGATGGAGAAGTCTGAAAAATTATCCTATGGATCTGACAGTAGCTCCAAACCATGGAGTCAGGAACATTTGTGTTCAATTTCTCTGCCACAGGCCACAGATCCTGACTAACTTACTTGACCCCTCATGCCTCTGAGTAATTTTTTCTGAGACTTAGTTACAGATGAGTTCTCCATTTGGATTTGGGAACGCAATTAGAGAATCTCATAAAAAATGAAATCCAAGATCCTATAAGCACCTGGAATGCAGACTTTTCTTTTTGACTTTTTATTCCTAGCACATAGCCCAGTTTCTAATACATAATTGGCCCTCAATAGATGCTTACTGATTGACTGAAGGTATTAGAACTATAATAAAATGAATGGCACTGAGAGATTAAAATAATGTTTGATTTTAAAGTTTTATTATTGTCTTTTGTTTTTATACCATAGTTATTTTCTCCTGACATAATCTTATCTCCCTTCCCACTTCCTAGTGAACCCTTCCTTATCATAAAAAAAAAAAAAAAAAAAAAAAAGCATTTCAGCAAGGTCAAACATCACAGCAACCAACTTTGACAGAGTGTACTGCATTCCCTATCTGGAGTAGCCATTTTTCTCTTGAGAGGAGGAAGATGTGTTTCTTAAATTACTTTTCTGGGACCCAGGCTATTTATTGTAATATATCAGAATTTGACTGATTTTTTTCTTTTTTTCTTTTTAGCATTGTAGCATTTAGATCATGGCAGTCCACTATACACAATGCTTCCTAGTTCTCTTTGCATTGCTTTATAGATGATCATTTTAGAAGGCAGGAGGACAGGGAGTAAGCAAAGAAAAAATGCTTGAATGGGAATCAGGAGAGTTCTATATTCAAATCTTGTCTAATGACTACTGACTGTGTGAACCTGGGCAAGTCATTTAACTTGAGGCTATTTTCCCTCATTTTGCAAATAGGATAACATTAATTGTAGGCCCTTCTTGATAGCGTTGCTGTAGGACTCAAATGAAATAATGTAGGAAAAGTGATCCACAAATTGTAAAGTGTTCTCTAGCTATTGGCTGTTATAATTAATTCATAGCTCAGGAAAAGGCTGGTTGGAGCAAATGACTTTAATGAAAAAAACAAGGAGATTCTTTTAGATTGCTAAGGGAGTGCTAGATCATAATCTAGAAACAAAACAAAGGAATTAAATTTTATCCTATTGGAAATGGGGAGATATAGAAAGTTCCTGAGCAAAAGACTTTTTGCTCTGCCCAATGTAATGAGAATTGTGCTTAAAGAAGATAGAGGAATCTGCAGCAGCGTGCAGAATGAATTGGAGGAGAGAAAGACTAGAAGCTGAGAAAGATGAAGGAGATAATAAAAGGCTGAATTCAAGTGGTAGTCATGGGAATGGAAAGGAAGGAAGACATAAAGGAAACATTTTGAAGAATCAACAGAAACTGGTAATTGAGTGGAGATGAATGGATGGAGAGATGTCAGATGTCGCTTTGGTTTCAAGAAATATTACTATGTCATTCAAGTTTTATATCACAAGTGATATGGCTTGTGATCAGTACTGAGGAAGGAATGCCCATATTGATGAGGTTGGGCATCTATTAAACTACTGAAGTATTGCACTTTCCCTGAATAAGTTTATGGCTAATCATTTTTAAGCCTGAATTTTCTTTAACTCTGGGGTTTCAAATTTATTCATCCATCTATTCATCCATCCATCCAATCATTCATCCATCCATCCATCTATCTATCCATCCAATCATTCATCCATCTATCCATCCAATCATTCATCCATCCAATCATCCATCCATCCATCCATCCATCCATCCATCCATCTATCCTCTTATTCTTTAAACAAACATTCATTAAGCCCCAGGAAGAGCACCAGGCTGGATGCTAATGAAGATTCACAATTTAGATAACACAGAGATGGGAGAGGAAAGTGAGGGAAGAGTGTTTGACTGGGAGTCAGCCTCTACCCTTAGTGAATTTACAGTCTAGTAATGGGCTAAGACACAAGACACACACTCACACACACGCAGGCACACACACACACGCTCTCACACTCACACACACGCAGGCACACACGCACTCTCACACTCACACACACACACACGCAGGCACACACGCACTCTCACACTCACACACACACACGCAGGCACACACGCACTCTCACACTCACACACACACACACTCTCACACACACAGGCACACACACACTCACACACACACACACGCAGGCACACACTCACACACACACGCAGGGACACACGATTTTAAGGTGGAGTAGCGCTTAGATTTCACTGGCCGAGGGAGTTTCTGCGGAAGAACCCGCTGCCCCGATGCATTCATGGTCTTCACATTGTTCGGACCGCGGCGAGTTCAGGTGACCGGTTCACGTGCTGACGCAGACTGTCTCGGGGGCAGCACGGGGTCCAGGACGCGCTGACTCGGAGGTCATTTCCCTGTCCCACGCGCCGCTCTTGCATGCTAAGTGCTGAAAAAAAGGACTTTGGGTTATGAAGATGGGCAAGTTAAAAGTGCTACAAAGTGATCCAACAAAACCCTTCTGAAAGCCTTCTGCCCTCGTTCCTTCTGACAGGCGGCGGAGCGGCTTGCATGGGAAACCGGACGGAGACGGTGTGGTTCTTCTTCCGCCCGTTCTCGCCGCACTTCCCGGTGCAGATGCTGATTTTTGCGGCCTTCCTGGCCATGTACCTGGTGAGCCTCGGCGGGAACGCCGCCATCGGCCTGGTGGTGCGGGTCACCCACGCGCTCCACACGCCCATGTATTTCTTTCTGGCCAACCTGGCGGTCCTGGAGATGTTCTACACGTCGGCCATCGCGCCGCTGGCCTTGGCCAGCCTCCTGTCCATGGGCAGGACGGCGGTCTCCCTCCCCGGCTGCGGCGCGCAGATGTTCTTCTTCGTCTTCCTGGGGGGCGCCGACTGCGTGCTGCTGGCCGTCATGGCCTACGACCGGCTGGTGGCCATCTGCTACCCGCTGAGGTACACGCTCATCATGAGCCGGCGCCGCTGCGGGCAGCTGACGGCGGCCTCCCTGGCGCTGGGCTTCCTGCTGGCGCTGCCCCTCACCGTGCTGATCTTCCGGCTCCCGTTCTGCCGCAGCAACCAGATCTACCACTTCTACTGCGACATGCCCGCGGTCATGCGCCTGGCCTGCACCGACACCCACGCGCACGAGACCGCCCTGTACATCATCAGCTTCATCGTGCTCATGCTCCCGCTCTCGCTCATCTCCACCTCCTACGCGTACATCGCGGCCGCCGTCCTCCGCATGCGCTCGGCCCAGGGGCGCCGCCGGGCCTTCTCCACCTGCTCCTCGCACCTCTCCGTGGTGCTGCTGCAGTACGGCTGCACCAGCTTCATCTACCTGTCCCCCAGCTCCAGGTACTCTCCCGAGATGGGCCGCGTGGTGTCCGTGGTTTACACCTTCATCACGCCCATCCTAAACCCCCTCATCTACAGCATGAGGAACAAAGAGCTCAAGGACGCGCTCCAGAGGACGCTGGGGAGGCTGTGGTGGGCCCGGTGCAAATGAAGGAGTCAGCGTCCCTGGGAAGTGGACCTCAACCACCAGCTTTTAAAATGTTAGTTTTTATTAGACTCCTGGACTCAGAGCCGGGAAACCAGTTTGAAATCTGTCACCTACTACCTTTGTATATTACCTACTACCTTTGTATATTACCCACCACCTTTGTATATTACCTACCACCTTTGTATGTTACCTACTACCTTTGTATATTACCTACCACCTTTGTATGTTACCTACTACCTGTATACCCCTAGAATTTTGAGAGAAATACACCCTTACTCTAGGGGATCTAATTCATTAGTATGAATAGGAGATGACAAATGGATTAACCCTACCAACATCTCCTTCCTTTCATATATTTTTGGATTAAAGTCACAGCCGGGTACTCTACACGTTTATGCTATCTCATCTCAACTGGATCCTCACTTTGACAAGACAATCCTTTTACTCCTCCCTGATTATCCTACTTAGTTCAGAGGCGATTTCAGACTTAAAAAAAAAATCTCTTCTTGTCCCATACCACCCTGTTAGGTGAGCATCTCACTTCATGTTTACTGAGTAAATAGAGATTATTCAGCATGAGCCTTCTATTCTTTTCTTCTTCACATTTAAAATTCCTTTGATGTCAACCTTTATTCTTTCTTCCTCTATTCAAAAGTCTAATTAAAAGGTGGCCCCTATCCCCAAAGCTGACTTCTTATCTCCATTTCCACCTACTTCCTCTAACAGGTGTCCCCCCCCCCCCCAATTATTCTCTTTTTCATTTCTCTTTTCTCCTTTCCCTCTTTCTTCTCTCTTTCAGTCTTTTCCTACCTACAAGTTCTTTTGCTTCTGCCTATAAATACACCCAATTCCCTTTTCTCTCAAAACAACTCTCAATGGACTCTGTAATCCTCTCATCTCCATTTCTCAGCTTAACTCCAAGGGTGGGGAAAAAGCTCTTTACACCCATCACCCCCTTTCATGTTCCTTTCATACTGCTGAATGCTCTGTGATTTAGTTAGGTTCTGAAGGGAAGTGTGGGTGAGGAGAGGTATTAGACTGACTAGCAAACTGAGGGCCATAGAGCCATTGTGCTGCCTTCACTGTGCTGGCCCGGGAAACACGGACAGTCTCCCAGCGTTATTCCAGGAAACCAAATTGCTTCCATTTGAATCATTTTAAGAAGATTCTGAAGATGACCTGGCAGTATAAAGTAACAGACACTAAGGTTTTTTTTTCTCAAGCTGAACGGTCAACTATTCAAATTCTACTGCAGGCATTTGTAATGTGCCCTCCTGGCAGTTACAATTACTAGTCTGTCCTAGGCCCCACAGAGTACCTTTGACCACTGACCTTTGCCCGGCTCGCCTCCTTTGAGGCCTTCAAAGGTCTCTGGCCATGATCTCTTGAATCTATAGTTTAATAACCGGTAGCGCACTCAAGAACAGCCACATGTAATCTTAAAAGCCTTTATTATACCTACTCACATAATGCCCTGACTTGTTGGTTCCCAAGTGAACACCTGGTCAGAAGACCCACGTGTTCACTACCAAAACCCTTACCTCTTTTGGCTACCCATCTTGGGCTTGGCCACCCAGGCTAGGGAGCCAGGGTAAATCCAATGGGCTGACCATTTGACCTGGTTGCCAAATGCCTGTTTAATTAAGAGACTATTTTATAGAGAAGTCACACAAGGCAGGCACTTCCCAAGAGGTCAGAAGAAGTTATACAAGAACACTCTCAGGGTCTCTCTGAAGAACTTTTGTATCGATTATGAAACATAGGAGACTTTGGCACAAGAGCACCCAATGTGGGGTGCCTACATCAAAGAAGGGGCTATGCTTTATGAGCAAAGCAGAATTGCAGTGGTTCAAAAGAAAGGAGAAATGCACAAATCTAGGACTGAATCTTTGACACTGTACCTTGACCCCAGTATTGTGATATCATTGTTCTTCTAATATGAAGGACAAACAACAAGTCTAGCTTCTGTGACTGTCACTCAACTGAACTCATTCTACCCAAAGTTATCATTGTTCTCTTAATTGCCAAATTGCATAGATCTTTCCTTACTCCCTCTCTTCAGCACTAGACACTCTGGACCACTTTTTAAATCCTCTTTTGTGTTTTTATGACACTGCTCTCTTGGTTCTTTTTCTAATTGTTTCCTAACTCATCTTTGCTGGCAGATTATCCATATCCTACACCCATACTAGGAGGATAAGGATACTAACGTTCCATCCTGTGCCATTTTTTCTTTTCTGACTATATTTTATCACTTGTGATTATATTAACTCCCATTAATTTATTTTTCAATTCTGTGCAGATGGCTCTCCAATCTTTTTAATCCAACCCTTTCTTTCTACTGAGTTTTAGTTGCCAATTAAATCTCCAATTTCCAATTGCCAATTAGATTTTTCAAAGTAGATATCCTATAGACACCTAAAATTCAACATGTTAAAAAGAGAATTGATTAGCTTTCTCTCCTAAACCCATCTCCTTCTGAATTTCTCTCTCTCTCTCTCTCTCTCTCTCTCTCTCTCTCTCTCTCTCTCTCTCTCTCTCTCTCTCTCTCTCTCTCTCTTTTTTTTTTTTTTTTTGTTGTTGTTAAAAGCATCATTATCCTTTTAGTTATCCAGGATTTCCACTTCAGCATCATCTATGACTTCTCACTCTCATTCACTCCACATATTTAATTAATATTCAAATATTTTCATTTCTACTTCCATGATACTTCTGTCATAGTTCAGGCTTTCCTCATCTCTTTAAGATGTTATTGTACAACGTCTTACCAGATGTCTTTTGTGATCTTCCTTAAATTGTCTTTGTCTTTATAGAGATTAGTACAGTACTTGATACTAGTGGATCTTTCTGTTTCTAATCTTCCCCTTCTCCAATTTACCCTCTACACAGCAGCTATGTCTGACTATGTCCCTATCCTATTTAATAAACTTAATAAACTCTTTGCACAGGCCTAGGATGTTTTTCTTCCTCATTTCCTTTCTTTGAACTCCTGCCTCCCTTCAAAGTTCCTACAAGAGACCTTTTCTGATCTTCCTGGGTTGAGTTTTTGGTAGAGATTTGTAGATAATAGCACAGTATTTGACATACAGTAGACACTTAATAATTGCTTGTTGAATTGAATAAGGGAAATGAGCTATGAAGAAAGAGTTGCAATTCCTAGTTTGAAATAAACATGTGACAAATTCACAATGGCCATTATCTTTGCCAAAAGGGACATTTATTTAGGAGACAAAATGAAGAGGTAAAATAGGAAGCGGGAGAGGTAAATATGAAATAGATTTGGGAGAGCAATAGAGTTACCAAAGAAAGGAGTTTGGAAGAATCCATTAAAGGATTAGGCTATGAGATATGAGTAAACTTTTGCCTGATGGGCTAAATCCATAGAAGAATACAGCAGACTAACTAGAATTAGCCATAGTAAGGAGAAAGATGCCACTGAAGAGAAGACACTATGAGGGAGAGAGTGAGAGAGAGAAAATCTCACAGCAACCTTAGTCTAGAAAAGGACTTAACAAAGATCTTCATGACCACATCTTTTATACGAGAAATATATAACTTTAAGGGAAAGAAGGGGAGAAAACAAATAACAGCTTTATTTTCACTAATCTTTAGGTGGAAATAAGCATTTCTTTCTATCACAATTTTTTTAAAAGTATATTTTAAGTACTCTACATTTCATCAGACTGGCAAGGGGGCTGCTAATAGGGGAAAATGTTAAGAACTATTGGACTAGGTTAAGTGGGACTTTTGGCAGATGGGCTTCCTCTTGTTTTCTTGAAGTTAGAGAGGCAAAAGACCTGGGGTACGGGTCTGGGGAGGCACAGCTTCTTTGTCCCTCCATGCTGATTAAGCTGCCTCCTTTAAAGGAAGCTTTTCTTTTTTATCTCAAAAACTCAAAAGGAGGCTCTTTTGGCTGCCCAATATTGAAGTTGGATTAGAAAGTGGTTAATTAGGATTAGAATTAGGGTCTCTAGGTGACAGGTGATAAGTCTTTGTTTTTTTTTTTTTTTTTTTTTTTTTTTTTTTTTGAGGCTTTGCCATTGGCTATCCTAATTCTTGGCTTTCCCACTTAGAGACACTCACTGACTATCTCAGTTACAATCTACAAGGGCAGAGCTGTCAACTTTTAGAAGAAGCAAATCCCAGGGAACTGCAAATTGACTTTATGTTGATTTTTATTTATTCTGTTAAACAATTTCTAATTATATTTTAATTTGGTCTTTTAGCACTTTTCACACTTCTGCTGATACTTCTTGATTAGACTTTCTCCCCAAAGAGATCCTGTAGACCTTCAGTCAGAGATACCACACTCAGCCAACAAAAGATCAAGCTGAATAGCTAAGATTAAATGTTTTCTTTTCAAATTTTCTAATTAATTGAGTTTTTAAAATTGATTTTTACAATAAGCAAGCATTTTCTCTTTTTCCCACTTCCACCATTAAGGCTTGAAACAAATAGACATAATCAGGCAAATCAAATTTCCACATTATCCATATTAGAAAACGTCTCATTCTGCATCTTGAATCTATCTAATCTGTTGCTAAATCGATGGTGTAGAGGAAGATTGGGGGGGGGGGGTTGGAAGTCAGGAGAAACTTTCCTCAGATACTTACTAGATTTGTGATGTTGGCCAAATCACTTAATCACACTCGGCTTCAGTTTCCTCATCAGTAAAATGGGGACAGTGATAATACCTAACTTCCTAGGGTAGTTGTAAGGATCAAATAAGTTAGCATGCGTAAAGCACTTTGCAAGCCTTAAAATGCTATATCAATGCTGTTTTTAATTTTTTACAAAATCTCTCCTGTTCATGTCCTCTTTTCCAATTGCACAACTATCACCCAGGGTTCAGGCCCACATTATCTCATACCTGGGCTCTTGCACTAACCTTCTCATTGGACTCCCTTCCTCAAATGTTTCCTCCCTAGCCAGAGTGACCTTCCCAAACTATAGGTTTGACCATGTCACACAGCAAGTCTAACTCCTTCCTCCCCACTCAATAAACTCCAATGATTCTCTATTACTTCCAAGATCAAATATAAAATCTGTTTGGCTTCCAAAGTTTCACTGGCCTCTTCCCACCTTTGCTGTAGTCTTAAACTTTGCTTAATTTGCTTAAACTTACAATTCTTCAAATACCACTTTCCATTTCTGGCCTCGGGGCATTTTCACTGCTGTCCTCCATATGTGGAATACTCCACATCCTAGTTCCTACCTCCTATTTCCCATTAAAGTGTCCCTTAAACCCCACCTGCAGCAGAACACCCTTTTCTTTCCCTCCCCCCTTTTTCTTCTGAGATTTAAATATCATCTGTCTTGTATACACGTAAGTGGTTTTTATTTTTTTATTTGGATTAAAGTCACAGCTTACAATGAGCTCTTTGAGGGCATCTCTGTATCCTCAGTGTTTACTACAGTGTTGACATATGGGACTTGGCTTTTAGAAAACAGATAACCTTGAGAGATAACCATCAGTTCTCTGAAGTCAAGATTGGTTGTTGCATTGATAAAAATTCTTTTTCAAAATTGTGTCTAAAAAGTTATTTTACAACTTTTTCTTCTGGTTCTGATCACATCACTCTGGGTCAGTTCACTTAAGTCTTCAGGATTCCAAATGGGATGACAAATGATCATGACTAAAAATGATCAAACAGCATGTTAATGTAGCAGAGTTTGTTTAGTTGTGATCTCCTTGGCTCAATATTTAATTTGGTTCAATATTCAAATGAATTTAGGCCAGAATTACAAGTAAACTAAGGAAGCAAGATTCATTGTTGACCTCATCACTTACCTGTAGCTGTAGCTTATTATATATAGATATGACATATATATCAATATATCTATCTAGCACCAAGGGTTTTCTTGGCAGATAACTGAAATGTGTATCTTTTTTCTATCTCCACATCCTTTTACAGAAGAGAAAACTGAAGCAAACAGGATGAAGTGATTTGCCCAGGGTCACATAAATAATATAAATTTATATATATGCATATGTATATATATATATATATATGTGCATATATATATATATACATATATATATATATATATATATATACACCCTTTGAGGTCAGTATATAGATATAGATATATATCTGACTGGAGAAATGCAAGTGGTGGGATTTAATCTGTGCATTCAATTCATTTAATATATCATTTATATATTAGCTAATAAGCATCTAAGGCCCATTTTCTTTCTTTTCTTTTTTTTTTTTTAATTAAAGCTTCTTATTTTCAAAACATGCATAGATAGTTTTCAACATTCACCCTTGCAAAATCTTGTATTCTAAAATGTTTTTCTCCCTTGTTCCCACCCATCTCCTCCCTTAGATGGCAAGTAATTCAATATATGTTAAGCATGTGCAATTCTTCTATATATATTTCCACAATTATGCTGTATGAGAAAAATCAGGTCAAAAAGAAAAGAAAATTAAAAAGAAAACAAAAGCAAGCAAATAATGGCAACAAAAAGTCAAAATACTATGTTGTGATCCAAATTAGTCCTTATAGTTCTCTCTCTGGGTGCAGACGGCTCTATCACTGGTCTGTTGGAATTGGAATCACCTTTTCATCTTGAAAAGAGCCATGTCCACCAGAACTGATCATCATATAATCTTCTTCTTGTGTAGAATGATCTCCTGGTTCTACTAACTTCACTTAGAATCAGTTCCTGCTGATCATTTCTTACAGAACAATAATATTTGATAACATTCATATACCATAACTTATTCAGCCATTCCCCACCTGATGGGCATCCACTCAGTTTCCAGTTTCTTGCCACTACAAAAACAGCTGCCACAAACATTTTGGCACATGGAGGTCCCTTTCCTCCCTTTCCCTCCCAAAGATCTCTTTGGGCTATAATCCCAGTAGAAACACTACTGGATCAAAGGGTATGCACAGTTTGATAGCACTTAGGGCATAGTTTAAAGCCATATTTAAACAGGTATTATCTTAATTTTTTTCATAATAGCAGCTTTTTCTTTTTAAAATACATGCAAAGATAGTTTTTCCAACATTCACTCTTGCAAAATCTTGTGTTCCAAATTTTTCTCCTTCCTTCCCTCCCCTAGAGAGCAAGTAATTCAACATAGGTTAAATATGCACAATTCTTCTATGCATATTTCCACATTCAGAAGATGAGTTTTTTTTTAATCTAAGTTGAATATTTAGTGTACCATCTCACTATCCCATATTTCCATTAACTGAAGTAATTGTTTTTTATAGTTTTTTTTTAGTATTGTCCAATGCTTTCTGACTCCTTTTAATGAGGGAAAGGAAAGGGGCATAAAGGTAAGATAATCCCATGAGGCGCAGTATCCCTTGTAAATAAATTTACAGGCCTGAAAACCTAGATTGATAAATAAAAGGTTTATTGTAGAAATTTGGAAGTAAAGTTCAGTTAGAAAAACACCAGGGCTGAAGGTGGCCGCTGGGCCAGCAGGAACCCTTATGTGGCCGGAAGGATACCATGTGTTGGTGGGGAGGGCTTCTGCAAAGAGAGAGCTCCGGCTTGGCTCTTGTATACCTAGAAGGGGATTGTGGGTGGTACCCCCAAGTTCTTGGGGCTTTTCAGATAGCTCAGATCCGGTGGGGGCTGGGGAAAGCTGAGCTGCTGATGGGGGCTGGGCCTAGATATTCAAAAGGTGCTTTTGACCAGGATTTGTGAATCAAGGTCAGCCATGGGGGTTGGGCAATTAGAAAGGAATCTTAAAGGGACCTCAACCCCTATCACTTCTGGGGTTTTTTTTAGTAGAGACACTGGAGTGGTTTGCCATTTCCTTCTCTAGTTCATTTTACAGATGAGGAAACTAAGGTAGACAAGGTGAAGTGGCTTGCCTAGAGTCACTTAGCTATTGTGTCTGAAGAATATGAATCTCGCTGTCTCTAGGCTCATCACTTTATCCACTACTTTGCCCATTACTCTGTTATTTACTAGCTTTTAAAAGGCGGTGTGATGCAATGAAAAGCACATTAGATAACTAGTAGAAATGAATTGAATGCACAGATTAAATCCCACCACTTGCATTTCTCCAGTCAGATATATATCTATATCTGTACTGACCTCAAAGGGCTTTTATATATATATATATAAAAGCTCTTAGAGTTCAGTGACCATTTCATTTTTGTCTTTATATAATCAGCACCTGGATAGTACCTGACCCCATGTAGGGTCGTGATAAACACTAGTTGAGTCCAATTTTATATGGTTTCATTCAGATGTTTCATAGGAGGCTTCCGTTGGGAGTATTCTGGAAGTTTGAAAGGCATCAAAACAAAATTTATCAGAACAAATTTTTAAAGGAAGAAGAAAAAAGCAAAGTGAAAGGTACTTCCCATTATAAATGTGGAGTGCTGAACAATACATGATTGATTCTGTAATGTCCTCAACAGAGCTAGTAGGACATGATGAATTTGTGTGGGTATCACATAAATAGTCCCTTGAGGTGAATGTGGCTTTGAGCGCTGGTCCTTTTCACTGGGCTCCCCTCTTTGTGAAGAAAATGAATCAAATTCTTCATGAATGGTAAGAGCTTGGGAAAAGGCTTTTCTTCTTCAAGAGGACAGAACAGATGTGGTTCCAGATTCTTTTTTGGGGGGAAATCTATAAAGAAAGGGAACTTGGAAAAAAATTGTGTAAGAGTAGTCAGTCCCTCCTTTCGTTCAAATCCCCATTTTTCAGCTTGAATCCCCAGATACTTTGAAAATTTCTCCTTGAGTGAGAACAGGGACTCTCTTGGTCTACTTCCACCTCAATTCTTCATGCAAGCCCATAGCCTTCTCCTCTTTACTAGCTCATAAGTCTATATTCAGATGTAAATGACCCAGGCTCTAATGAAAAGTTACTTAATTTAGCATTAAAAGCAAGGTGGAGTGCATTTCACTTTAGCCAAATACTTTCAGACTAGAGGGTAATACAAAAGTCCAATGAATATTTTTTCCCCACTGAGGCTGGGGTTAAGTGACTTGCCCAGGGTCACACAGCTAGGAAGTGTTAAGTGTCTGAGACCAGATGTGAACTCTGGTCCTCCTGAATTCAAGGCTGGTGCTCTCTCCACTGCGCCACCTAGCTACCACCTAGCTGCTCCCCCAATGAATATTCTTAAAACATGACCTACATGCTTTGCTCCAAAGCTTACAATGGCTTCCCATTGTCAACTTCCTCAAGTAAGGACTTCTTCATTGGTCCATCCTATTTTCCCATTGTTCCTTTATATGAGATCTGGACTTATATGTGGGTCTCCTTACCATCCCACAAAATGTAATGTGAAGTTCTGTTTATGCCTTTTTGCTCTCTCTTGTTTAGAACAGGAATAACCTCTTTGTCTACCTACTTAAAATGCCATTGTCATTGTAAAGTTTTCCTGACAGAAGTTATTTCTTTACTCTCTAAATTCCTGCAGTGGTACTTATGAGTTGGGGTATTCATAATTCTTTTACTTTGGAGAACTCTAATTTCATTACTGTGAATGCCCCACCCCACTCCACTCCACTCCCAGCCACCACTGATGGTAATCATAAGGCTTAAAACTGGAAGGGACCTTACAAGCCAAGTTCACCTCTCTCGTTTTATAGAGGAAAAAACAAAGGCACATAAGAGTTAAGTGACTTGGCCAGGGTCACACTGTCTGATGCAGCATTTGAACCTAGGTCCTTCTGATTCTAACCCTGCTGTGCTATACTTTTTCTAAGATTAAAAAAATTTGTCCTAACTAGACCCAAGTTAAGCTGGTTCCTTGTCTGAATGTTGCAACTCATAAGCTTGGATGATAAGAGTAACCAGCATTTAATAGCCTTTTAGTATTTGTTTTACAAATGATATTTCTCATTTAATCCTCATAATATCCCTGAGAGGTAGATGATATTCTTATCACCCCTATCTTATTGTTAAGGAAACTGTGTCAAACAGAGACTAAGTGTTTTGCCTAAGCTCATACAGATAGCATAAGATAGATTTTTCAATTCTTGTTGACTAAAATCCAACCCTCTGTGTGCTGCATTATGTAGCTACTAGTCAGCCCTTCATTCAATAAGGAGATTTAAAACAGCTTTTACGAAGAGATAGGCATTATACTGTCAAGATATTAGGGGACGTCCTGTTTTCCAGGACCAAGGGCCAGGAAACAAAATTTCCCTGAGCTTGGCTTAACAACAATCCTTTGTGCTTACCTTCTAGATGATCTCATCCTCTGGCAAAATCATATGATTTTTTTTTTTTTTTTTTATTGCTTTGATCTTTATTTCCCTGGGAATCCCAGAGGAGCTGATACAGCCTCTGACATTCTGCATGTTGAATGCAGCAGAAAGTGATCAATTAAATCTCCTGACTTGCTAAGTGAACTGAACTACTTCATTCCTATTCCCCCTATGTTAACTCTAGTTCTGCACCTTGCTGAATTATCACAAGGCTCAATGATTCTTATACTTAGAGACTGTTCCCACAGGACCCAGGAATCCCCGTATCGTCCCCAAAATGCATGCAAGCATGGGTGTATGAGGGGAACTGTTTACTCAAGACTCAAGAATGACTGTGTTGGATCCTGTTTTTCTGTTGTTTTCTTTTTTTTTTTTTTTTAATTTTAATAGTTTTTATTACAACATTGACAATTGCCAAACCTTTTATTCTAATTTTTCCCCTCCTTCCCCCCCCCTCTCCATGGCATGTTGACCAATACATGTTAAATATGTTAACGTATAAATTAAATACAATATATGTATACATGTCCAAAAAGTTGTTTTGTTGTACAAAAAGAATCGGATTTTGAAATAGTGTTGTTGTTTCCATTCTTAAAAATACTATCCTTATCCTAAACTATAGCCCTTCTTTCTCAGGAGGACTTTGCTTGTAAGCCTTTTTTCTCACTTTGAAATTAAACTTCTTTTTGATTCTTGACTTTCCTGTTTTTAGCCTGCGTTACCAGCTTTGGCAGGTTAGAGACCGATTCCTCCAGGTGACATTGCTAAACGATAAGGATAGAGATTTATGAAAAAAAGAAATACAGCTTCTGCCCTCTCTGAGCTTACATTCTAACAGGGGAAGACAAAGGAAATTGGGAAGGAATGGAGGGAGGGAATGCAATCAGACAAGTTCACAGGGTATTTCTATTATGTGAGGGACAAATGGAGCAAGCTTCCAAGGTGAAGAGGTTTAATAACATGATAGAGAAAGTATGGAGTGCAGTCAACAATGTACAAAATCCCCTCTAACTACAAATTCCCTCATTTTTCAGATACCTTGTCTTTATTGTAAATCCATTTGGTATTTATTCATAGTTTTATATTTCCCTTTGTAACACGTCATATTGCCTTCCCAAAAATGGTAACAATTTGCAGACTGAATATGGTATCTGTCACTGGATGCTTGCTTCCCCTCAGTCCCATCAGCATTGGACTATATCTAAACTCCTTTACTTATTTATTATCATGCCAGTGAAACTACCAAATGATTATTTTGTGAAGCATTTTAAAGAATATCAAAGGGGCAGAAGAGGGAAACAAAAAGCGGGACGGAAGGAGGTCTGAGCTGTATTACAACAAGCTATACTAAAAAGCAGTCATCATCACAATAATTTGGATACTGGTTAAGAAATAAAGAGGTTGATAAGGTACACAAAATTCAGATGCAAACAAAGAAAGTAGCCTAGTATTTGATAAATCCAAAGATCTCAGCTGCTATGGTGAGATTTCACTAGTTAACAAAAACTATTGGGAAAACTGGAAAGCAGACTGCTAGAAACAAAGTATAGAACATTATCTCACATTTTACATCAAAAAGAACTCTAAATGATTAAGTGAATTAGACATAGAGATTTTAGAAATCAATTGAAGGAGTAAGGAAAAAATGACTTTTCAGGTCTGTAAAAAGGGAAATAATTCCAAACAAGTAGACAGAGGATAATAGAAGATAAATCAGACAATTTCTGTTAAATAAGATTAAGCAATTTCTATTAAAAAAAAAAAAAACACCACAAAATCCTACAAAACTAAAATTCAAAGGGAAACAGGCAACTGGGAAAATATTTGTGCTGTTTTTTTAATATGAGTGTGATAAAGGTACAAAATTTGTAAGATTAAGGACTATTACCCAATTGATAACTGGTCAAAGAATATGAACAAGCAATTTTCTAAGGATAAATCTAAGCTAAGAACATTTAAAATGTTCCAAATCACTAATTAGTAGGGAAATGCAAATTAAAGTAATTCTGAGGTCCAACCTCACACCATTGTGAGAAATGGATGGGCATACAGTTTCCACAATTATGAAAGTTAAATTGGAGAAATGAAACTTAACTTAGAAAATTGAAACCCATAAGACATCAAAGAATAATCAAGATTATCTTCTCCCCAAAAATGTAAGTCCCTTCTCCAAAACTTTTGTAATCAGGGGTGACGCCTGAGATCTTTTGTTCTTTCCCTTAAAACCCTCCAGTATTACCTTCCACCTTCTAGAATGTAAGCTCCTTGGGAGCAGGAATTAGCTATGTCATAAGGAATGGAGATTTATGTTCATCCAGTTAATGGAGAATCACAGGAGGGACTTGTGCTTTTGGATAGGAAATAACATGCTGCCTCTGGAGCTTCAAAAGTGTGTCTACTCACTTAGGCACTCATTCTTGCAAGAACGTGAAATAAATCTTCATGCATTCATTAGTGAGTCAGTGGAGTTCTTGGTAAGACTTTTTGTTTCTTACACCATCATATTGGCAATTTGATAAAACAAAAAAAGATAAATGAGAAGCATAGTAGGGATTATGGGGAAAACAGGCTTATTGTGCATTATTGGTGGAGCTGTAAATTGGTCTAGTCATTTTGGAAAGCAATTTGGAACTATGTTCCCAAAGATACTAAACTACACACTTTTTGGCCCAGGGATATCATTACTAATTTATACTACAAGGAGATAAAATTCAGAGAAAAATGACCCAAAGGTACAATAAATATAGCAACATCCCCACTTTTTGTGATGACAAAGAACTAGAAGTAAGGGGACTTGTCCATTGATTAGGAGAAATGGTTGAATAAATTATGGTATGGGAATGTAATGGAATATTATTATACTACTAAGAAATTATGAAAATTGTGGCTTCAGGGAAATTTGGGCAAATCTGCATGAGCTGATAAAAAGTAAAATGAGCAGAACCAGGAGAAGGATTTATACAACAATAAAAACATGGTAAAGACAACTATAAGAGATTTTAAAATTCTCATCAATGCAGTAACGCCCACGATTCCAAAGGACTGGATAATGATCTAGACCATTTCTTCCAGAAATGGAAGCCAATAAATATAGATGAAGAGCCTTGATTATTTCATATCGACTTAGAAAACCATATGATAATATTATCTAGTTTTTAAAAAAATTTTATTTAAACATTTCCCAATGACATTTTAATCTGCTTTAAGGCCACCAGGGAGTACTGTAAGCTGCATACTCAACATCTCTGATCTAAGCTACCTATTTCCTGAGAGAGACACGATGGCCTCAGTATGCTGACTGAGACATGTTTTTTGGATATGGCATTGTGGGAATTTGTTTTACTTGACTATGATATGTGCTAGGAGGTGTTTTCTTTTTCTTTTTTCCTTTCTTCTTCATCAAAAACTGGAGAGAAAAGGGAAATGAATTTTTGTAAGTTGAAAACAAAATTAAATTTTACAAAATTGAAAATTTTGAATTTTATTAATTTAAATTATCTGCTAATTTAATGAGCACCAGGTGGTACTTTGGTATTGTTTAATATGCATTTTAGTCTATTGTGAAGTGTGGAGAGGAAGGTTACTAGGATGGTGAGAGGGCTCACTTCCTTGCAGAATTGGAAGTTGGAAGAGGAATTGGATTTGTTTAGGATTAAGAATAGTAAGTGAAATTGCAAAGCATAGAATTTGGACTTGGAAAATAAAAAACTTCCTAACAATTAGAGCTACTCCAAAGAGCCATGATCTGGGGAAGTAGTAGATTTCTTTACACTGGAGATCTATAAGCAGAGATTGGATTAGGATCTGAGTACTTTCAAAGCTAAATCTTTGTTCAGGAATAAGTGGCTTCTGAGGTCAAATTCAGAGATTCCTTGATTCATATTATCTCAATCATAGGTCTAAAGCTGGAACCCACATCATTGGCTAGCTAGTGAAGGGTTCCCATTTTATAGATGAGGAAAGAGATCCAGAGAGGTTAAGGAAGATATTTTAAGTCACAGAGTTCATCAGCATCAGAGTAAGGATTTGAATGATTCCATGCTCAGAGGCTGTGCTCTTCCCATTCTCCTTTGGACTTCTCAAGTCAGTGAGATAGGTATCAGAGGGAGGAGCATCATCAATCATAGACTCACTCTAGGGAATAGGAGCTAGAAGATATTCCTGATTTAATGGAATTCTCAACTCAGGGACAGACTCACCTTAGAAGCCAATCGCTAGAACCAGGAGCAAAGTCTTCCCTTGGGATGACCACGTGTGATAATAATCATCTCATTTGTATTTATTCTGGAAGTCAGAGGGGAAGGGAGGAACTTCCTACCATAGACTAAACATACAATAGTAGCTCCTGATTATTCAGTCATCTTCTTCCAAGTTGAAATTCTGGCATTACCACAAGATTCCTGGGAAGATGAGGAGTGGGAGGGAAAGAGAATTTAATTATTATGCTTTTTTTTTTTTTTACAAAGAAACAAAACCAGGCTAAATAGTTATTTGAATATGTTTGAGGGATGCTCAAGAATCAGTGAACTATCATGGGGAGGGATGGGAGCTGACTGATTCTTAATTTTTTCTCCAGTTTTTAATATTATAATAGATTTTTTTTTAAATATTTCAGTACACAAGAGCGCTCAAGAAACACATGTTGAAAGCTGAACCAAGAGAACAATTTGTATAAAAACTGTAATGATGCTAAAAAACCAGCTTCAAAAGCCTTAAGGATTCTGATTAATGCAATGACTACCAAGTCCAGAGGACTGATAATGAAGCCTGTACTTGTCTCCTGCCTCAGAAATGGTGAAATGTATTTTTTTTTAACATGCTGATAAATTTGCTTAATTATACAAATTTATTAACAATTGTTTTCTTTTTCTTTTTCCAATAAGGGAAGGAAGGGAGAGGAAATACATTTTGTAAATTAAAAAAAAAACAAAAACCTAACTAAAACGATTGCTAAGTTAGAATGAATTAAATTCCCATCAGATGTCACACATTGTCCAGCCTTTCCCCAATCAATTATTTCTGACTTTCCTCTTTCCAAATACATTTTACCAATTAAAAAAAAAAAAATTCGGATCTATAAGAATAGTAGTGTGTTATTTTTTCTTTTTCTTTTTCCAATGAGGGAAGGAAGGGAGAGGAAATAGATTTTGTAAATTAAAAAACAAACAAACAAACAAACAAAAAAAAACCTAACTAAAACAATTGCTAAGTTAGAATGAATTAAATTCCCATCAGATGTCACACATTGTCCAGCCTTTCCCCAATCAATTATTTCTGACTTTCCTCTTTCCAAATACATTTTACCAATTAAAAAAAAAAAAAAAATCGGATTTATAAGAATAGTAGAGTGTTTTGTTTTTTTTTTAATGCCCTGGATTTGGAGCCAACAGATCTAGGTTCAATCTCTGACTTCCTCTTCTCTGGGTCTCAGTTAAACAGTGGAATTGGATTTCATGATTTCTAACATCCTTTTAGCTCCAAACAGATGACACCATCAGCTCCCAGCAAGAAAACATGCCTTCACAAGGTAGAGAATGAGAAATATGTGGGAGTGTTTTGTCAAAGAGCTCCTGGCTAGGAATGAAATGAGACGATTGCGTCTTCACCTCAGTATTTTGGGAACTGACAGACAGGTACAGACTGTCACAGACTCATTCTTCCACATTGATATTGTCCATATGCTCCTTGCTGAGCTTAATTTGAAGATGGTCTAACTTTCTTGAGTGAAAACTTGGAATCTTTCGGTGTGATGATTAGGACCTGAGGTTCCAAGCTCTCCCTAAGGGATCATTTTAATATGAACATGACCTCATCCCTAAAGAATTGAGATTCTTTTAATAAGACCCAGGGTAGCCACATCTGTTAACTGGATAATCACATTATAAAAGTTAGTGTCTCCTGATAAATCTCCAGCTCCTCAATGTCAACATCGGAAAGTTAGTCCCTAAGTGTTGATTCTAGTCCAAGTTTTCAGCTTAGTCATTCTTTTTGTTTTCTTCACTTACAAAAATGCAATTCCTTGGGCCTTCTCCTAGAGGGATATGGGAGAGTGGTAAGGTTAAGGATAAAGTATCTGTATTGCACCCAAATCTCAAAGGAAAATTCTCAGAGATCACCTAGTAGTCTAACCTCTACCTGGCTGAAAATGCCCTCAAGGATGCTCTGATCTTGTCTTGAATACTTCCTGTGATGAGGAACCTTCTTCTGAGGCAGTCTCTTCTGCACTGGAAAGGCTGCAATGCAAGTCAAGTTAGGAGAAAGAAACCTTAGAGGCCTCATGTTTCCAGGTGAGGAACTGAGAAATTAAACAACTTGCCTACAGTGGTATAACTAGTGTCAGAGGTAGGAGCACGAATCCAGGTCTTCTTGGCCCCAAGTCTAATCTTCTCTCCATCTCCTATGCTGCCTCTACTGCCCTTTGGGGCCAAACAGAATGGAGCCATATACAGTCTTTTGAATACTTGAAGACAGCTATCTTATCTTTACTAAGACTTCTCTTTCTTGAGCTTAGTGTATCTATATAAATTATATTATATGTACATTTTTATAAACAAATATAAATAATTAACAAAATTTATAAACAATTATAAACAAAATATATATATATATACACATACATACATACATACACACATAACACTTAAATATAAGCTTTATTCTTTAACTATTCCATCTCTGGTGTCTGGTCTTCTAAATACCCAGATTGCTCTCTTTTGGAGTGATCCAATTTGCCAGGGCCCATTTCCTCCATCAAATTAGTTCCCTCTGGTGACCCAAAATACATCCTTGGCTTCTTGTTCCCAAAGCTCTTGCCTTTTTTTCTGGACCACCACTGACCTAGCTCTAATCACTTCTCTGTGGTGGAAGTTCTGCTAGTTCTCAACTCCCATCCTGAGCAAAGGTGACTAAAGAGCCTCAGGTGCAATGTGATATGAAACCCTTCTCTAGCTCTGCCTACTTACCTAGATTGTGTTAATAAGGAACCCCAGCACAAATCTTTAAGGTCAAAAGGATGTAGAGGGCCTGGAGTTGCTTTGGGGCACAGTCATTTTGGTATTTCAGGAGGAGAGATCTGAGTAAATATCTTTGAGTTTTAGATAACGCCAATCATTAGTATAACTGGGGCAGAGGCACAATTGTAGTCAAGAATGTACAGAATGGAATTAACAGGCTTTAACCTGATGGCTTGAATTTTATAGGTCTTTTTTCCAAAAGTGGGATGGGCTTGTATTGATTCATTCTCACTTCTTCAATAAATTTCCTTTGTGACCAACGCTACCTGTTTTTAAGCTGGGTGACTGAGCTCCCTAGATTAGAGCTTTAATCTTGGGAAAACACTCCTCAGGGACATTTTAACAAAAAATGAGGTGATGAAAACAGGATCAGAGGCTCATATTTGAAGCTGGCTCTGCTTTTCTTTTCTTGGACAAACTCCTTCCTGACTCTGGGCCTCATTTTCTCATCAGTAAAGTGAAGGATTAGATGCATGACTAGTTTGATTGGGAAAAAAAAAAAAAAAAAAAGACTGACATACTATCTGTATTCAAGTATTCAAAGAACTGTCACAAGGAAGAGAGATTTGGCTTTTTCTCCTTAGTCCCAGAAGGCACAATTAGAAGCAATAAATGCAAATTGGGAAGAATCTAGAAAATCATCCAGAGCTCTTCAGAGTGTGGTGGGCTCCTTAAGGAGGTGGTGGGTTCATTATCCTTCAAGGATAATGCTATATTCAAGCAGAAGCAATACAAGCACTTTTCAAGTAAATTGTGTGGAAAATTGGGTAAGGGAGACTTGAACTAGTTGGCTTAGCTAACTTAGCTCTTTGATTACTCCCCTCATACTCCCAAGCTAGTTGAAACACACATTTGAATGACTAAAGGGTACTATAAGTTTCTAAGAATAGATGGGACGTAGTGGGATAGCATCCAGACAAAACATCCAGTCATAGTGATCTGTACTTCAGTCCTGCCTCTGACATTCAGTAACTGTGATCCTGGGGAAATTTCTCCCTTAACCTCTCAGAGACTCAGTTTCTCTACCCATAGAATGGAGATGGCTGCTACATACTCTCCATAATTGCTATGAGGCTCAAATGTCAAACTCTGGAAAATTTAAAAGGATTAGAATCAGACCTATGCTTTCATTAATCTGGGACTCCTTTGGAGAGACTTACATCAACTGATGCTGAGTGAAATGAGCAGAACCAGGAGATCGCTGTACACTTCAACAACAATACTGCATGAGGATGTATTCTGATGGAAGTGGATATCTACAACATAGAAAAGCTAATCCAATTCCAATTCATTAATGATGGACAGAATCAGCTACACCCAGAGAAGGAACACTGGGAAATGAGTGTAAACTATTAGCATTTTTTGTTTTTCTCCCCAGGTTATTTTTTTACCTTTCGAATCCAATTCTTCCTTTGCAACAACAGCAACAACAACAAATTCGGTTCTGCACATATATATTGTACCTAGGATATACTATAAGATATTTAATATGTATGGGAATGCCTGCCATCTAGGGGAGGGAGTGGAGGGAAGGAGGGGAAAATTCAGAACAGAAGGGAGTACAAGGGATAATGTTGTAAAAAAATTACCAGTGCATATGTACTGTCAAAAAATGTTATAATTATAAAATTAATAAAAAAAATTAAAAAAAAATGGGACTCCCAAATGAGGAAACTTTTTTTCTTTACTAATGAATGCTGGTACTTTATTTGCCACTTACTTATTTTTGCCTAGAGTATTGAAAGGTAAAGGATAACTCAGAATGCTACATAAATGTCAGCTCTCATTCTCTTCACTGCAGCAACAAAATCTCAAATGACTAGCCACATTCCCCAGCCTTTCATATCTTAGCTCAAGATCAGGCCTTATCGGGCCAATATTTGCTTTGCATGACTCAGATCTAACAGACTGCATATTTTAGATAGCTGTCAACTTCCTAGGATAGGGAACGAAAGCAAGCTTCTTGTCCTGTATTGCCAAAGTCCAGGAAAAATAAGAGGACTTTGACTGAGAAACATGCAGAACCCACACGTCATTTTTAAAACTTCATCAGCTCTAGTTTCATTTTGGGATTGGGATATGGGAAGAGATGAGATGGTGATGAGAAAAAGATTTAGGATTACTTTTCTTCAGAATCTCCCCCTAATGACAATTATATCTCATTCAATTCCATTCCCATCAATGGAGAACTGACTAGATATCCTGATTTTGTTTCTAAGTTTGAGATTCTGAAATTTCATTCGGTTCAATTCAGTGCTCATTTACTAAGTCTATGTTTAGTACATAAGCTATAAAGATGAAGAGATAATAGATCTTTCCTTAAGAAACTTATAGTTTAATAGAGGATGAAACACAGGCGTAAAAGAACTTGATTCAAGTGAGATCCACTTGGATTTAGGAAGATCTGGAAAACCAGAAGAAATTACTCTTTGTGGAGGAATCATATCCATAAGCAGATCTGATTCTGATAATATCTTTGTGATCTTGGAGAAGTGATTTAGACTTTCAAGTTTCCTCATGTATGAAATAGTTTAGGATCAGCAGGCCTGCACTTGGAATTCTGGTTCTGCTGCTTACTCTGTGTGGGGCTTAGGCAAGTCATTTAACTTCACTGGATCTCAGTCTCTTCTTCTGCAAGATAAAGTTAGACAAAAATGAGCTGAAAGAGTCTTTCCTGCCCTGAAGCTTCTGAATTTTTCATTAGAGGATCACAATAGAATCCATTGTCTCAGTTCAGTGGACCATGGCACAGCTCTGCCAGCTGACACATTATTTTCCCCATCAGGAAAGTAGTCTTTAGTCTCCGTGGCACTGAGCCAGACTAGTCCATTTTCTTTAGACTAGCTTTACCCTGTGACACTAATCTGTCCTTTAGTCAGTACTCCTGTCCTGCTCTCATTTATAGCCATCCTGAATACTTCCAGATTGAGTTTGGGCCCAGGGATCTGTCCTTTTTTAGTCTTCATGGATCTACTTGTATTTTCATCTCCGTGTCTTTGCGCTGGCTGCATTCCATTCCTTAAAATGTTCTCCCCTTTCTCCTCCACCCATTGGATTCTCTGGCTTCCTTAAAACTCAATCTAAATTTCCCTTTTCACTGATGCTCCTCAGTTTCCAACTAGTTCCTGTTCTAGATCCTTTTCTCTTAGATCACTTTTTCTCTCAGATTACTCTCTCTCTACATGGCTATATATGTCTTATATGTATACTTTTTTTTTTCTTTTTTTTGCATTTTATCTCTCCCATTGGAATGAAAGTTTCTTATGATAAGGCACAAGCTTTCCTTTTTTCATAGGCACATAGAAGACAGTTAATAAATGCTTGTTGATTTACCAGCTGAGAAATCATCCTAAGAATATCAGATAATGAAAACTGCATCAAACTTGGAGTCTAAAGATCTGGTTTTTGAATTTCTGTTCTGCCATTTATGTCTCTGGACAGAGAGGATGGACCCCTGGAATTTTGCCACAGGGTACTGACATTTAAAGGAGCGTGATGACTTGCCCTAGTGTTCCTCTGGCTTGTTTTGGCTCCTCAGTTCTCTTGGGCATATCACTTAGTCACTATAATCATAGATCTCAAGCTGGTTCAAAGACCATCTAGTCCAATTCTCTCTTTTTATGTGAAGAAGCTGAGACACAGAAATATTAAGTGTCTCAACCAAGGTCATACAGATAAATATCAGCGATAGAAGATAGACTTCTTTTCTTGGGCAATATAAAGATTGCTCAAAGGACATGGCAGCTAGGTGGCACAATGGATAAAATGCTGGGTCTTGAGTCAAGAATCCTGAGTCATATACTTCCTATCTTGACCTGGCCAAGTAAACTTAGTTTCTCTCAGCTTCACTTATGTGCAAAATGAAGTTAATAAAAGCACCCACTCTCATTAGGTTGTTGTGAGGATAAAATAAGATTTATATCTATATCTTTCTCTGTATATCTATATCTATATCTATATATAGATATATATCATATATTTATGTATTATAAACCTTAAAGTGTTATAGAAATGAGAAAATCAAATGATATAATATTTGTGAAGTGTTTAATACAGTATATGCCATACAGAAGGCACCATAATAGTGCTACGTATTGGTATAGTTGTTAGTATTCTCAGTACTTCTCAGTTAGCATCTGAAAAGTAGCCCAGCCTAAATTTGAACAGGCTCATTATAAGTAAGTTGGCTACTGGATGACTGATATTTTTGGTCACAGAAATTCATAAAGATAGTCTACTAATGTGTGGAAAGAGTGTCATCTGGTGGAAGTCACATCCAGATAGGTAAGAAGACAAATCCTTGAAACACTGACATATTATCAGATTGAAAACTACATGAAATCAGACTTTCACTACCCATTTATTTAATTGCTAAATCTTTCTCAGCATATAACCCAGTGTTCTGTATATAGCACATACTTACTAAATGCTTCTGGAATTAAGCAATTATATTAACATAGGAGTAATCTTCTGATATTCTGATATTAATTTATAAATTAGGCAGGTATGTAGTACAGTGCATAGTACTGGGCTTAGAGTCAGGATACCTAAAGTAAAATCTGATCTTGGATACTTACTAGTTTTCTGACTGGTCAAAACTCTTAATCTCTGTTTGCTTCATTATTGTTAACTGTAAAATGAGAATAATAATAGTTACTACCTCTCTCAAGGTTATTATAAGATCAAACTAGATAATATTTGTAAAGTGTTTAGCACAAAGTCAGGCACAGAGTAGGTATTATATAAGCATTTATATGATGAATATAATGGATTATATTATCATCTTATAAGAAATTATGAAAGGGATGGTTAGTTTCAGAAAACCTGGGAAGACTTGTATGAACTAATTCAGAATGAAGTGAGCAGAACCAGGAGGACAATTTACCCACAATACATAATACCAACAAGTGAAAACAACTTGGAAAGATTTAAGGATTATTATCAGTGCAATAAGTAACAATAATTCCAAAATGATTCCTGTGATGAAACATGCTTTCCACTCCCTAATAGAGAGATAATGGATATACAATGCTGAATGAGAGAGACCTTTTGGGACATGTGAAAATTTACTTTCCTTGATCATTCAGATTTTTTAATAAGGATTTTTTTCCCCTTCTTTTCAAATGGCATTGGAAGGGGGAAAAAAATAAATGTTAATCAAAAATTTTTTGGAAAAAAATTTGGTCTCTTTAATTTCATTTGAATTCTTTCTAATCTCTGATTAGATTAAGGGATTGACCTTTTCCAGAATCTTGAAGTTGAACTAAAGTCTAAAAAATTGTAGTATAACTATGATATTAAGATCTTAATAAAATCTCAGTATAGTAAAAGCAGGGACATGAAGTACTTCCAGAATTGATAATCTAAGAAGATTTTTTAAAAATCCCCTAGAATGAATTTCTCTACCACTAAGAGTATATGCTTATAAAAGGAACAAAGTGTGGCTGCTGGTACAGTAGGGAAAACACTAAGCCTGGAATCAAAAAGACTTTAGTTCACATTTGAATTTAGACACTTATTAGTTGTGTGATTTTGGTGAAGTCACTTAACCTTTCAGTACTCTAGATCTTTTTCTAAGACTATAACTTTCCAAAAGAAAAAAAGGTATTTATCTGCATTGGAAAATGAAATCTGCTGTGTCAGTGAAATTACAGTCTCTATTTCTTTCCAATCAAAAGCATTTCCAATGAGGATCAGCATAACATAATGGATAGAGTGACTTTCATAGTCAAGAAAACCTGGCTTCAAGTCCTACATGATGGCTGTGTAACTCTTGCCAATCAAATAATCTTTCAGTGCTTCCAGGCAATTCTCTAAGATTCTTAAGTAGCAAAAACAAACAAACAAAAAATAAACAAATAGGCAAATAAATGACTAAATAAATAAATGAAATATCAGAGAACTGTGGTTAAAGGGAATTTTCCTACTGGGAGATACTTATATCAGTGAAGTCACCCACCTTTTTACCACCATCACAAATAAAATTAAGAAAAATGCCATAATCAGGGTTGATAAAAGTCAACGAAGACTGAAGACTTTAGATCCTTTCCACTTCCAAATCAACCTTAGGTTATACTGAAAAAGAGACTTCAAACTAATCCTTTGAAGAATACCTGCCAGAAGTATGTGCATAAGAAAGAATCAAGAACTGATTAGAAATATTAATCAATTAATTAGAATTCAGGAAATTATCCTCCTGAGGGCACTTTGTATATAGGTCAGCACTGTGGACAGCTCGTAGGTCTCCCCCAAAAGAAACTTCATTAATTATGATTTAAAAAAAAATACTCTCCTGAAACTTACAACAGTCTCCTGGCTACCAATCCAGGTCATCTTCTGTCATAATACACATCTTGTCTAATGTTCAGAAATAGCAATGAAGAAATACAATGTACCCCAAACAAGAAATCAATAGTCATTTAATCTAATTTGTGCCTGGTGCTATATTAGACACTAGGACTACAAGTCCCTATCTCTAAGCAACTTAAATAATGAGGGGAGGGAGAGAGAAAAAAAAAAGAAGAAGGAGGAGGAAGAGGAGAGGGGAGGAAAGGGAAGGAAAAAGGAGGGGAGAGAAGGGAAAGGGAGGAGAGGGAAGGGAAAAGGAGAGAAAGGGAGGGGAGAGAAAAGGAGGGGAGGGGAGGAGGAGGAGAGAGAAGAGAAGAGAAGAGAGAAGATGAGAGATGAGAGGGGTAGGGATGAATGGAGAGATGTACAGAAAGAGGGAGGGAGGTATGGAGAAAGGGATGAGGGGAGGAGAGAGAGAGACAAAAGACAGACAGAGAGAGAGACACAGAGAGAGAGACAGAAGGAAACAAAGAAATAAGAAAGAGAGATAGAGACAGAGACAAAGAGAAAAAGAGACAGAGAGAAACATAGAGGGAGAGAGAGACAGAGACAGAGAGATACACACACACACACACACACAGAGAGAGAGAGAGAGAGAGAGAGAGAGAGAGAGAGAGAGAGAGAGAGAGAGAGAGAGAGAGAGAGAGAGAGAGAGAGGAGAGAGAGAGGAGAGAGAGAGAAAGAGAGAGAGAGAGAGAGAGAGAGAGAGAGAGAGAGAGAGAGAGAGAGAGAGAGAGAGAGAGAGAGAGAATACATACAGAATATATTATTTCTGAAAAACCACCCTGCCTATTTCTATTAAGGGCACCATTATTTCTCATCATCCTATATGGTGATGAAGAGAAGAGGAAGTCTAAACACAGGGACTGGCTTGCACAAGTGCACAGAGGCAAGAGATGGTATGTTGAGATCATGGAACAGCTCGTTTTTCATTGTGGCTGGAGGAGATAGTATATAAAATAAAGTAATAAAATTTAAGGCTAGAAGGACTACATGGAGACAGATTTTGAAAAAGCTTATATGTCAGGTTGAAGAGTACTGTTTTTTTCTAGAGGCAAAGGCAAGTCATTGCAGTTTTACATAAAACAAGAGAGTGAGCTGGCCAGATTTGTGCCTTAGGAAGTAGTTTTTGACAACTGAATTAAAGATGGACTGAATATTATGGATGTGGCTAGAAATCAACGAGAAATCTATTATTATAATCTTAGTGAGAAGTATTGAAGACTCCAGTAAGGGTAGAGATTATGTGAATGAAGAAAAGGGGCAGGTGTAAGAGATGTTATAATGCTAGGATTGGTAAGACTGAACAACTGTTGGGATATGGGGAGTAAGGAAGTGGTGAGAGTTGGCATGGGTTCAAAGTTATAAAAATAGATTATTGAAATGATATTTGTCTTCTTAACAGAAAGAGGGAATTTTATAGAAGAGAATATGTTTTAAACCACTAAGTAGAATCCCAATCCCTCTATTTTTGTCCACCTGCATTTTTTATTTCCTTCACAGGTAATTGTACACTATTTCAAAGTTCAATTCTTTTTACAGCAGAATAACTGTATGGACATGTATACATGTATTTAACTTATACTTTAATATATTGAATATGTATTGGTCAATCTGCCATCTGGGGGAAGGGGTGGGAGGAAGGAGGGGAAAAGTTGGAGCAAAAGGTTTTGCAGTTGTCAATGCTAAAAAATTACCCATGCATATATCTTGTAAATAAAAAAAGCTATAATAATAAAAAGAAGAGAATACACTTAATGGAAGAAAAAAACAAATTTCATAGTAGACATGTTGAGTTTGAGGCACCATGTCAAATTTAACTCACAAACTTGGAATTGTAAACTGATGAAATGTTTTCAAAACTTTTAGGAAAGCACTTCTATATTTTATGCATTAAAATAATAATTATATCAAGGAAACATACTTAAGGCAAGGAGCATGAAGAGTGCTCTTAGTTGAGATGAGAGAAGATGGGGTAAGACCTTTGTCTCATGACCTGTAGTCAATGCAGAGTTGAAGGACATCATATTCAGTAGCTTCCTGTTATACCTAATTATTCTTGCTAGAGTTAAACTCATGTTGCTTCTATCCATAGAAATATTGTACCAGGTAACAGAGTCCACAAAATTCTGCACCAGGTTATGTTGGCCCAGTTATAGCTCCGATGACAATGATTTTGTCTTTGTCCAAGACTTTTAACACAGTGCTTTTTTTCAAGTTTATTCTGAAAAGTCCATGAATCTGCAACCAGAATACAAAATCAGTTTTCTAATGACTTTTGCTTTCGTAAGAATAACCCAGGGTGAGGACACCTTGTCCCCACTGGACAATAGGTGCTCATTTGATGAAAATCATTCTAGGTAAAGGCTTTTAAAACTACAGTTCTTTTGACAGAGGGCAAAGTCTCATTTTCTGATGCTCTGATGAGCCTGAGTTTAGGAAGGCACATGGTGTAAACATGGGGAAATCACTATCTTCCTATGCTGTACGTATTTGTTTTAAGGGTTTGTTTCCTTTTTCCTAACAGGGGGAGAAGGGAAGGAGAGAGAACAAATAATTACTAATAAAAATAAACAGTCAGAATTGGAACTAAGGGCTTCTGACTCCAGAAGCAGCGCTGTTTCCATAGGAAATAATGTCTTGTTCATTTTCAGTCAATGAATATTCCTAAAGCTTACTTTGTCCCAAGAAATCTAATTGGTGGGAGCTAAAGCTATTAAAATATTCTAGAATAATTCTAGGAGTATGGGGAATATTCCCCCTTATTTGAGGGAATACTCTGTCTCTTAATTGCATGGCTATCTGTAAGACTGAACCTCACTTTGTACATAGAAAGGATAGAGAATGTTTCTACTATTTGAAATTCCCTTGTTGCCTATTTTGCTCTTTTCTTAATTAAATACTATGCTATTTATTGCATGGCTCATGAGTATTCTGTTTGTAAGAGAATAACCTGAATGGGCTATATTTGCAAAATATCAATTAACCTTAACACCTCTTACTATAACTGGGGTGGGAAGAATTTATCCATGACATTCAATGTATAATACCACTCGGGGCAGCTAGGGGGCGCAGTGGATAGAGCACCAGCCTTGAATTCAGGAGGACCTGAGTTCAAATTTGGTCTCAGCCACTTAACACTTCCTAGCTGTGTGACTCTGGGCAAGTCACTTAACCTCCAGTCCCAGGGGAAAATATATATATATAATACTCTAAAAGGGTAAATATTTCAAGAGAGAGTGTGGTGTGGTAGAAGGAGCATCAGAATTAGAAGGGTTTCTACTATTGAATCCTGACTATATTATTATTTTTTAAAATTTTAAGTAATTAATTTAATTAATTTTTACCAAAAAAAATTATGTATAGGTAATTTTTCAGCATTTACAATTGCAAAACCTTTTGTTCTAACTTTTTCCCCTCCTTCCCCCATTCCCTCCCCCAGATGGCAGGTTGACCAATACATGTTAAATATGTTAAAGTATGTATACATCTGACTATATTATTCTTATGGGAACTTGAGAAAGTCATTTTCCCTTCTGGACATCAGTTCCTGTAAGAAGAGAGGTTTAGACTTAATTAGTTTCTCTAAATTATTTTCTAGATTGAAAAGAGAGGATTTTCAAGTATATGATAATCTGAGCAGCCAGATTCTATTGAGAGAAAATACATCTGTAATAATTCTTGTGTTTGGTGTATTATGAAAATGTAGCATGGAAAATGTTATACCTTTTGAAGAACACAATGACAACAGTGGCAAGGGGGAAAGATTGTCAGTAATTTATTGGCTGCGCTTTGTTTAGTTTTTTCCCCATATACATGATGCCTTTTTTTTTTTCCTTTTTTTATTCTTTTTGAGGGCAATTGGGTTTTTTTAAAAAGTGACTTGCCCAGGGTCACACAGCTAAGAAGTGTTAAGTGTTTGAGATCAGATTTGAACTCAGTTCCTCCTGACTTCAGGGCTGGTTTTCTATCCACAGCGCCACCTAGCTGTCCCCATGATGCCTTTTTTATGCCAGTTCAGAATAATATTAGTTGGTCTTTGGTTTGTCCAGTTTTAGGACCCCAGCCTCCTCATTCAAGAAAAGATTGGATGAAATGCTGTTTAAGGTTTCTCATCTCAGTAGCTTCATATAAATCCCCCAACTTGTACTCTGTCGCCAAATGAATTTTAACAAAGTAATCCCAAAACAAATACTTTTTGTGTAGGTAAGAAATTTTTTTTTTTTTTTTTTTTTTTTTTTTACCTTTTCATTTCATTGCTAAGAATCCTTCCTGGTATCATCAAATCTCAGATGCTCAATTCAACTCATGCTATGACTGGCACAGAGGGAAAAGCTTAATAAATGTTCACTAATAGACGGCTAGATTAATATTTCCCACATTTGAATTCCAAGAGTGATAGCATCCATACTTCTCTCCTTAAATCTACAAACAATAGGCCCTTCTACTCCATTTTGGCCATCCCTTAAAGCTATAGCAACAGTCTGATTGAAAGGCCTGGAAGTCCTGCGGAGGTAATGGCAGGGCAGTTGGCAGTTCTGGTGGTAAGTAGGGGACAGTGTCAGAAAAGCATAAAAAAGGCTCGGTGGTTCCTCCATTTTACTGGAATCTGTTCAACAAAGAGTTGAGAGAAGCCATGTCTGCCCTGAAGTCAAGGACCTAGAGGGTTTATGACTCCTCACTGAAGAGGTCAAAATGGAGTTGGGGCTCCGGGTCCCTCCATGAGGGGTAGAAATTCTGGGATGGAATTAGAAGGGGATATTGGGCAGAATATTTAGGATACATTCTAGGAGTCAGGAGCCATGGATTCAGCAAGTCATTAAATGTCTAGTTCTCTGGTTTAGTTTCTGTTGGATAGAAATCAGTTTGCTAAGAGTCTGACTTTTTTTTTTCCTGAGGCAATTGGGGACAAGTGACTTGCCCAGGGTCACACAGCTAGGAAGTGTTAAGTGTCTGAGACCAGATTTGAACTCGGGTCCTCCTGACTTCAAGGCTGGTGCTCTATCCACTGCACCACCTAACTGCCCCTCTGGTTTAGTTTCTGACTCTATCTGTAGCAAAAGAATAAAAAGACTTTCAAAAATAAAATTATCATGGTGAATCTCTCCATCATTAACCCTTGTCTTTGGGATGATTCCATCAGGTTATGACCCCATCAGGGAAACATACTTTTCTCAAAAATGGGATTTCTGGGAAAACCTAGATTCCAGCTTTGCCCTCCTGTTGCCAACCCTGCCTCTTGAACCAAGAGAATATGTAGATGGTGGAGGAGGGAGCTAGAGAGGAGCCTGGAAATTAATTTCTCTTTTAACATTAAATATATATGTAAGTTATTTAATTTAAATGAATGCATTTTTTAAATGAATGAATTTCTGGTTTTTGATAGTTGTGTGACATTTTGTGCACTTTACAATGTTACATAAATATTTTGATTCTAATAAATTCTACAAAACCCCAACTCATAAGAAAATTGCATAAACAGTTTAGAAAAACAGCATAAAAGAATGATCAGGATGGATGATCCTAGCATCTGTATAATTTATTTAAATTTGTTTTTCGATGAACAAAAATTAAACTTTAGTAAAGCTAAAGGGTATATGGGTGTGGGTGTGTAATAAATTCATTTCAATATTTTCCTGAGTTTGGGAGTGGTTATGATTTGTAGAGCTAAAATAGGTGGGAAGATTCATCTTCCTGAGTTCAAAACTGGTCTCAGATGCTATTCACTTATTTTCTTCTCCCTGAGGTTAAGATCCCCAGGATCACACAGCTAGGAAGTGTTAAGTGTCTGAGACCAGATTTGAACTCTGGTCCTCCTGAATTCAGGGCTGGTGTTCCATCCACTGCGCCCCCTAGCTGTCCTCTCAGATGCTATTCACATACTACTCTGTGAAACTGGACAAGTTGCTTCACCCTGTGTGCCTCAGTTTCCTCATCTGTAAAATGAGCTGGAGAATGAAATGGCACACCATTCCAGTATGTTTTCCAAACAAAACTCAAATGGGGTCATAGAGAGCCAGAAATAACTACAAAAACAATTAAGCAACAACCATTATGTCCAGAGTTGCTCAGATCAGCACTGTGTGCCTGTTTGAAGTGCCTGTCATCTATAGTGTTTAGTGATTGTACATATATATTATTCTTTTGATTGTGATTTGTCCACTCTGTGTCCCTTCAAATGTGTCTCCCTTTATTTCTTCCAATTATTCATACTTTATTATGGGACAGTGATATTCTATAGCACAGACACTGAGGTCCTTTCTAAATACTAAACAGCCAAACATTCCAATTCTACTGCAGAGAGTACAACTTTGTTGGGTGTAGCATTGTTCAAATGCTAAATGTATGCTTGCTAAAAAGACTATAATATGGAGAATTCACACAGAGCAAGTGCATACAAGGTGTCAGAGAAAGCACTATAAGGATACTCTCGAGGTGTCTCTTAAAGAACTTTAGAATCAATTGGAGGGATCACTGCCACAGGACTATCCAGCATGGAGTGCCCTCATCAGAGAAGATGCTGTGCTTGATGTGCAAAACAAAATTGAATGAGCTGGAGAGAAAGTTAGAGAAACCACCCCAAATATTCTTAGGGACTATTTATGTCCGACCTGTGGGAGAGCATTCTGAGCTTGTATCGGTCTGATCAGCCACTCTAATATAATTATATGTTATTTTACCAAACACATATAAAGACAGTTTTCAATAATTGCCTTTGCAAAATTTTGTGTTGCAAAATTTTCTCCCCTTCTCCCTCCTCCCTCTTCCCCAAGATAGCAAGTAATCTGAGATAGGTTAAATATGTGCAATTCTTCTGAACATATTTCCATATTTATCATGCTATTCAAGAAAAATCAGATCACAATGGAAAAAAGAACACAGAAAGAAAAAAAAAACCCAAGCAAATAAATTACAACAACAAAAGGCGACAACATTAGGCTTTGATCTATATCCAGACTTTAGTTTTCTTTGAATAAAGATGGCACTTTTCATCACAATTGATTCTAACACAGTAATGTCATTTTAGTCCTCTTAGAGATAGCAGGACAACAACTAACCATAAAACTCAGATTACAGAGTCCTAACAAGTCAAAGTTTGGAGGAAGCTCAGAGCCTCTCCAGTCCAAATCCTACCTAAACAAAAAGCCCCACTTATTACCTGCCCCAATTCCAGGTCGGGAGTATTCTCCCTACTAATGGACATTCTAAAAATGGCCTCTTCAATTCCTCATGAAAGCTGGCCTCAGCCCCTCCAGTCCAGAGTTAGGTGACTCTTTTTCTGCATCTGCCATGGCATCCATTTGGAGCTCACATTCTCATTATTTTTTTTTTATTAATTTTATAATTATACATTTTTTGACAGTATATATGCACGATTTTTTTTTATAACATTATCCCTTGTATTCATTTTTCCAGATTTTCCCTTCCTCCCTCTACTCCCTCCCCTAGATGACAGGCAATCTCATACATTTTACATGTGTTACAGTATAACCCAGATACAATATATATGTGTAAATCCCATTTTCTTGTTGCACGTTAAGAATTGGATTCCGAAGGTATAAGTAACCTGGAAAGATAGACAGTAGTGCTAACAATTTACATTCACTTCCCAGTGTTCCTTTTCTGGGTGTCGCTGTTTCTGTCCATCATTGATCAACTGGAAGTGAGTTGGATCTTCTTTATGTTGAAGATATCCACTTCCATCAGAATATATCTTCATACAGTATCGTTGAAGTGTATAGTGATCTAGTTCTGTGGAGTTCACATTCTCTTGGAAAATTAGTTATCTTTTTGTGTGTTCAAATCTTGTCTTCTCAATGCTTGTGGTAGAACTAGGGATTAATAATTTCTGTGAGTTCCTGTACCTGTAATAGTTACTGTGCCCTCATAATTCAATTATCTTGTGAACTTTTGTATTCAGATGTTTCCTTGGGGATATAAACATACTTTATATTAAATTCAACAAATATTTAAGCAACAACCTATACAATTTCAATGTCTTGTGTCAGGTTTCTTATTTGTCTGTGTACTGTCTTGCTCTAAAGTTTATCCTAGTGAACAACTAATGAGTGACCCCTTCAGTGCCTTACTGCTTACCTTAGGAAAGGCCACATGGTCTCTATTGTAATTGCTGGAGACTCTAGAACAATAGAATCTGAGCTGGAAAGGTCACCCAGCTGCTAAGTATTAGTGGTAAAATTTGAAGTCCTTTGATTCAAAGGCCAGTGTTTTTTTCCCCTCTACAACAACCCAGGGATCATAGACCCAAAGAATGGTTCTGGAGGGAATTTAGTGTTAATCTACTCCAACCCTATTATTTTATAGAGGTGAGAAAGTGGGGTCCAGGAAAGGGAGAGAAGAAGCTATTATACACACTGGGCTTTATGCTAATTACAAATATCTTCCCATTTGATCTTCACAACAATCCTTCAAAGGGTGCTATTATTATTCCCATTTTACAGTTGAGGAAATCAAGGCAGAGATCAATGGCTAGCCTAGTTAGTAAGTGTATAAGGATAGATTTGAATTTTTGATAGATTTCCTGACTCCAGGTCCATCTCTTTATCTTTGATATCAACAGCTGGACCAGGACTTTGTTTGCCCAAAGTCACATGACTTGGTCAGGCAAAGTCAAGATCTCAGATTACTTAACTTTGCACCAGATACACTTGCTCTCCAGTTTTCTATCATCTCCAGGGAGATAATAAATTGTAGCATTTACATCAATAACACTTTGAGATTTGCTAAATATTTACACATTTTCTATTTGACTTGTGCTAAAATGAGCCCCATCTGATAGTGGACTCAAGGAGGTTGTGACTGGTCCAAGCTCACACAGCCAACAAGTGTCTCAGGGAGACCCAGATCCAGGTCCTCCAGAAAACAAGTCCAGCTGTTTTTCTACCATACCACAAATTGTGTAAACTTATTTGAAAACCTAGAAGTATCATCTAAATGTCAGTTTCTATGATTATTCCCCTATCCCATCTATTTCTTAAATTGTCAGATAGAATAGAGAGCAGGTAGTATTTAGTGGAATGGACATGAAGATACTGTCCCTTTAATGAGGTAAGCAAAGCATCTTCAGACAATGGAATCAAGTCAAGCCAGCATTTACTGTTTACTGTGTACCATACACAGACTAAGGACTGAGAATTACAAATACAGATGAAAAGAAAGACACTGTTTGCCTTCAAAGACTTAAGATCCTCAAAAGGGGAAATAACTCCTAAAGGGAAACTGAAATGATAATTGTGGAAATAAGTATAGAAGAATTGCACATGTTTAACATAGATTATTTGTTGCCTAGGGGAGGGGATGGGGAAAGGAGAAAAATTTTGAAACATAAGGTTTTGCAAGAGTGAATGTTGAAACTAGCTTTGCATATATTTTGAAAATAAAAAGCTATGATTTTAAAAAATAAAAAAAATAAAGGGAAGTTGAGACATTATGGGGCTGGCATGATAGAAAAAGTCTGGAGAATAAGGATTATGAATGAAGGCATGGCTGATCTGAGCATGCTCCTTAAAATGGAGGTTTTGGGAGGAACCAGACAGTCAGAGGAAGAAGTCAGAGGGACAAAGAGTACTTCTGAAGTGACTCTGGGGGTGAAGTGAAACTTCTGTATTGAAGAGGAATAAAGTCTGAAAATGTTTCAAGTTCAAAGAGTCTTTAGAGATCATCCAATCCAACTTCTTTTTACAGATGAGTAAACTGAGGCCGGGAGAAGTGATTTGCCTGAGATCACATAGAGAAAGCTGGGCCAAAATTTGAACCCTGGTCTTTTCAAGGCCACAGAATCAGTACTTTTTCTGCTACAACTCACTACTACAGAAAGGACAGGTCTGTTCCTCAGAGACCTTTCAAATCTTTCTGCTTTAGGGAATTTGGTAACAAGGTTTAGATTAGGATTAAAACAATTTCCAGACAAAGGAGGAAAAGCCTCTGGGAGAAAGCAGCTGAGAATAATCATAATAATAGCCAGCCCTTTAATGAAAGAAGAGAGTTTACAGTGACATTTTAATCCAATGCCTGAGAGAAGATAGTGGAGTGGAAAATTTGGGACTGGGAGCCAGGAGTGCCCAGATTATGTGCTTCTGCCACCAACTCGCTGGTATTATTTCTGGCTTGGCAGACCATTTTTCTCTCTCTGGACCTTAGTTTTGGCAGCTGTGAGAAGAGAATCAGCTGAGCTGAGAGGAGCTTTCAAGTTTCTTTACACTTCAAAGCATCCTGATTCTATGACTCACTCTTCACTCCAACAGGTGCCCACTGCTGTTGACCTTCTACCAGGAAGAGAAGTCCGGTCCAGTTTGACAGATTTCCTGTTCTGGATCCAGTCCACTTCCTGAAGAGCACTCTCCACTCTCCACCAGCCTTTGTGGATTTACTGTTAATCTCACGGGACTTTCGCTTTTCTTTCATTCCCTGAGGACTCTTTTTACTTTCTCTCTAGTGTTCTAAGAGCTTTTAAAGTCTGTCTTTCATTTCGGAGGCGTTTCTAGCCCATCTAACTCCCGCAGACCATTCCAGCCTTCTCTCTTCCACATATTCTACGGTCAGAGAGCCAAGCTGGAAAAAAAATGCATCCTGGAAGTGTCGTCCCCTCCCCCCATTTTTTTTCCCCCAGAATCCACGTTTGCTTCGAAGTTCAGCTCTAGAAGCATTTCATTCATGAGACACACCCTCCCTGCACCACATGCCTCCCCTCCACATATTTGGCATTTGCTTATGCGTGTCCATCTTTTCTCCCCGTAAGCTTCTTGAGGGGAGGGACCATTTGCAGATTTTGTCTCTTTCTATCAGCCCAGGGCTTGGACACCGCAGCAGGAGTTTAATAAATGCTTGTCAGATTGGATGACAGAAGCAGAATTCGGGTTGGAGTTGACTGCCAGGAGAACCCGAATTCGAATTCTGGTTTTTCCATTCACTGGCTGTGAAATTCAAGACAAATCTCTTCGCCTCCATGTCCACATATGTAAATAAAAGACTCAGAGCTTTCCGGTCTAAATTGATGATCTGTCTCCCCCCAAACTCTGAGGACCTTTCAGATTTCTGGCTCTCTCTCTGGAGAGCTCTTTCTACCCCCAGGGTGGTTCTTTTTCTGATTATTTGAGGGCCACAGGCCGGATATCCCTCCTAGAGACGGAGGTAGGGGGGAAATAGAGGCAGGGGGCTGTAGGAGGAGGGGCTGGGGAGGAGTCAAGGAGAGAAGGAGTTGAGAGGAGGGGAAAAAAGAGGGTTGAGGAGGAGGAGGAGGAGGAGGAAGAGGTTATGGGAATGAGAAGAGAGGAGGAGGAAAAGGAGAGAGGGCGGGGGGCGGAGGGCACGAGGACTGCGCCTGGCCCTTTAAGGCGGCCGAGCGTGGGCGGTGCCCAGGTAGAGGAGGCGGTGCCGGCCGGCCTCCGCTCTTCCTCCGCTGTCCGGGAGGATTAGTCGGGCCGCCGCCCAGCGCCCGCCCGCCAGGCTGCCCGGGGATCAGGCTCGGGGGCGGATTTAGACGCCGCTGCTCGGGCTGGGCAGGACCAGTGGGGAGCCGGGCGTCCGTCCCCGATGGGACTTCGACGCTCCTCCTAGCGCGCGGCCATCACCCTCCTCCTCTTCCTTCACCTGCGGCCAACTTCGGGCAGCCACTTCCTGCCGCTCACCTGGGCCGTGCTCCGGGCTGAGCTCACCTGGGCGGTACTCACCTGGGCCGCGCTCACCTGGGCCGCGCTCTCCTGTCCGCGGGCGCCGGGGAGGGCAGCTCCCCCGGCCAAGATGAAGGACCGGCTAGAGCAGCTGAAGGCTGTGAGTGCCGCCCCCAGGGGCCCTGCGGGGAAGGTGGGGGGTGGTCCCCTTGACTGCGGGGGAGGGGGGCGGCGGGAGGCTGCGCTTGTGCTTGAAGGGGGCGAGATTGGCTTTCCCCTCCTCCACTCTTCCGATCCCCCCTCTCCTGGTGCTGCGGGCCCCCTCCCCGCTCGTGTCATGTGCCGGCTGATTCATTCGCGGGAGGCTGTGGCTTCTCTGCCGGCCGCTGCCCCGCACCCCCTTCCGTCTGTCCAGCTCCTCTGACGGGTGAATGACTCCCCCTCCCCCTCCCTCTTATAGCCCCCCACTGCTGGGTCTTCGTGTATTCTTCCTCGGCCCCCGTAGTGTGTGTGTGATTATGTGTATGTGCGCGCGCGTGGGTGTCTTGTGCAGGGTCCCCTAAGCTAGTTCTGGCAGACGGAGTGGGGGGGGGAGGTGGGCCCGGGGTACAGAACAAAGAGGTCATCCAGGTCACCCCTTCTGTCCGTTTTCTCCGGGGTGCTCTTGACCCATTTCTATTGCCGGCATTTTTCTCTCCTGCTTCTCCCATGAAGCGGCTGACGCCTCCTTCCACTTAAAAAAAAAAAAAAAAAAAGTCCGGCCTCGGCTCTGCTCCTCCCCACCTCTCCGGACTGATTTCTGTTTTCCTCCTCATCACTTGGGTTTCTATTATCCAAGATTTATTTTTCTTTCTCCTCCCAAGTCTTTGCCAGGTTGTTCGTTGTCCTTTGACCCCAATTTGTCGAAGGTTTGCAAGTGACATGAGAGTGCCCGATTTCCTCTAGGTTGGCCAGAGAAGGCTAGGAGGGCAAAGAAAAGGAGCCAGGGTTTATTGTGGTACTTTGTGGGGAATAACGGGGGAGAGGAAGGCCCAGCCCGTTCCCGGGGGCCTAAGCCAGCCTTTGGTAAATTTTCAGATAGGGTGTATAGTAGGTATAGAGTGTCTGTTACCTCCTTTAATTGCCTGCTCTCTTGGTCCCGTGAGGGGCTCTTCAGTTTCAACACCTGCAGGGAGAAGCAAGAAAGAGACAATTCATTCCGTTGTTTCCAGCAAGAAATTGCTCTTTAACAAAGCGACAGGTAGTTATTCAAAGCCTCTGTGCCAGCTCTGAAGCTAGGTGAAAAGACAGAATGGAGCAGTTCCTGCTCTCAAGAAGCTCTCAAGTGGGGGCAAGAATAGCTGTCCATTTAAAGTATTAAAAAAAATTAGGGACGGGGTCTGGACCTGTGACTTCACTAAGGAGCTTTCAGATGAGGAAACTTGGCACTTAGAGTCTCAGGGAGTTGCCTACAACACTGAGGAGGATGAGTGGCTTAAGTGCCCATGCTCACACAGCCAGCAAATAAGGCAAAACCAGGACTTGAATCCAGGTCTTCCTGATGCCGAGACTGGAATTCTATCCATGACAGCATGCTGGTGCCGCTCATGTAGGTTCCTACATGAATACTAATTCCATTGAGTGAAGTTAGGGGGGCAGCTGGCAAGATGAGGGAAGGCTTGGAAAAGACAGTGGGGAATCCAGGCTTGACAGAAGCATGGGAGTCTATGAGATGGGCAAAGGAGTCTGGGGAGACCTGGGCTAGGTGTGGCAACAGACCTGGATCCAGGAGGACTCATTTTCCTGAGTTCAACTCTGGTGTGAGACACTAGCAATGTGACCCAGTGAAGTCACAAAACCTACTTTGACTCCATTTCCTTATCTGTAAAATGAACTGGAAAATGGTAAACCACTGGAGTATCTTTGTCAAGAAAATCCCCCATGAGGTCACAGAGTCCAACATGATTGAAGTGATTGAAGAACTGAGGCAAGGGATAGCACCCTCTGTGTGTGTGAGAGAGAGAAAAACCTCTTCCTACACCCTTCCCCCTCCCATATGCACAGGGGTGAGCACAAACACAGACCTATCATTAAGGGTTGTAAGTGCAAATCCTAGAATACCATAGGCAGAGAAGTTGGAAGGACCTCAGAAACTATCTGCTCTAACCCCTTCATTTTAATGACTCGAGGAAGGAAAATCACTTGTCCAGGATCATGTAGGTAGTAAGTAGTAGAGCCAGAATCCTGCCTCAGGTCCTTTGGCTCTCAATGTGATTCTCTGTTCATGATGACCCTTTCTGCCCTTCCTTGTTGGCTTGGTACCCAAAGAGCTGCCCTAGAGTATATGGAGGTTGGTTACTTACTAATTTTATAGAAAGGCAGGGGCTGAGTGGAGTGGAAGACACTTGGAATTGAGCAGCAATGAGATTTGAACTCTAGACTCAGTTCTGATGGCCACTAGTATTGATTTAAAGTAGCTCACTTCTCCTCTTGGTCCCTTCCAGCTTTTTGTGTTGAGAGAGAAAACTAGGCTTAGGGCAGAGAGTATAAATATTGGGGAGAGAGAGTCCTGAATTCAAATCTAGCCTCTGATCTCATTATCCTCAAATCATTTTCTTAAGTTACAGATGAGTTGTGCATCTGCATTGATAGAGAGAGCTTACATCCATGATAGAAGTCTGGGCCATTCCTACTGCTAAAAAAAAAAGAAGGAAAAAATTACACATAACTCTGGATAAATAACAGTTCAGAGAAAATTCATAAACACAGCTCCTGCTTCCTGGAAGCTTCACCTGGCATGGGCATGGTAGTAGGCAGACATCATGGGCTTCACCACGGGTATCCTGCCCCCCCACTCCAGGACTTGGTGCTTCCTGAGGCCAGAGTCACAAGAATTGAGTCTCCCCTTATCATTGATTCTGGGCCTCTGAATAGTCATCATAGACACAAACTCTCAGGTCAGACTGCTAGAGCACCAGTAACCAGGAAGTGAAATATAAGTGTAGGCTGTCTGTTCATGAATACCCAGATGTGCCATAGAGGGATCCAGTCTGGCTTTGGAAGTTATTCCTTTTTTTTTTTTTTTTTAAGTATTTCTTGATAATTTAACTTTAGGTTAATTGTTTAATCTTTCTCAGTCTCAATAATTTCCACTTCTGTAAAATGGGAATAATAGTTCCTTCTTCCTAGTGTTGTAAGAATATGTAAATGAGAAGATATATTCCAAGAGCTTTGCAAGTCTTAAAACACTATCTAAATGCTAGCTGTTATTGTTGTTTGGTCATTTCAATCTTTAGCTGACTGTGATCCCATGTGGGGTTTTTTGGGCACTGAAGGTCATTTCCTTCTCTAGGTCATTTTGCATATCTGGTAGCTGGGGCAAACAGAATTAATTGTCTTGCTCTGGGTCACACAGCTATAAAGAGCCTGAGGCTAGATTTGAACTCCAGTTTTCCTCACTCCAGGTCCTACATTCTATTTACTGAGCCTCCTAAAATTATAGATTAGGTTTTGGGAGGGACTTTAGTTCAATCTGCTCATTTTATAGATGAGAAAATTGAGGTTAAGTGATATGTCGAAAAATCTGGAAAAATGAATACAAGGGATAATGTTATAAAAAATTACTCATGCATATATACTGTCAAAAATGTATAATTATAAAATTAATAAAAAAAAGTGATATGTCGAAGATTATACAACTAATAAATACTGAGTTAGGAACTTTAATTCTACATCCAGTGCTCCTTTCTACTCTACCAAATTCTCTCCTTTGCAGAGGTCAGGCCAATGTTTCTTTCTTTTTTTTTAAAAGCCAAATGCTTTTTTCTGCATCCATTGAGAAATTATATGATTTCTGTTAGTTTAGTTATCGATATGGTCAATTATGCTGATAGTTTTCTTGATATTGGACCAGCTCTGCATTTCTGCACGTGTAAATCCCACTTGGTCATTGTATTTTGGTGATAAATTGCCATAATCTCTTTGCTAATATTTTATTTAAGATTTTTGTATCAATATTCATTAAGGAAATTGGTCTATAATTTTCTTTTTCTGTTTTGGCCCTTCCTGGTTTAGGTACTCTATCTCTTTTATCAAACAGGCCAATTTTTTTTTAACCTTAGAGCATACTGGGGATTGGCCCACTCTCCTAAGCAACGTCTTAGTTAAGAAAAGGGGAAGAAGGAACAGGTAGGGGGTAGGGAAGTCCAAATGGTGGGAATTGAAGGAACCACTTTTTAAAGTTGATCTGATCTGATCTAATCCAACTAGCCATTATTAAGCACCTATTATGTGCAAGCTTGGCAGTCCCCAAATTGTGACAGTGGAAAGGTCAGCTCAATGATCTTGTAAACATTTAAATTCAAGCTTTGTTTCTGATATAACTGCTGTAAGAACTTGGCAACTCTGATAATGTTTGGTGTTCTAGGTTGTTGTTGCTTGACCTTCTCGAAGAGAACCATGATATCGGGGAGGTGATTCCAGAATATATACCTCTTTACAAATTACAGAAGTTGCCAATCTGAATTGATGAGCAGTTTCCACACTGGGTTTCCCCACATGGATGAAATTATAAATGTGGCCCTTTAAAAAAGTACAAGTCTCTATATAATGAACTTTGGTAGAAAAGGCCTTTTTGAAAAAAATTCCTTCAGATCAGTAAATAATTAGAGCTACCTAATTTATTGAGAATGTTAATAAAAGCCAGGTGTCCTTCACTATTTTGGAGTCATGGGCTCCTTTGTTGTTTGGTTATCACCAAACATTTATTTAGTACCTTTATGACTGGGGCTGAGCTGGTTACTAAAGATAAAGGATGAGCGAAAATGGCTTTGATCCTCAAGTAACTTCCTTTTGGTTTTGTTAGACATACTCGGGAGTATCTCTATATAACTATAGAGTTATGTACAGGATTGGTGTAAAATGATTTTGGGTAATAGCTACTGCCAGGGGATCAGGAAAGGTCTCATAAAGAAGGTGGGGCTGGAACTGAGGTTTGAAGGGAAAAAAAGGATTCTGAGAGCCCAGTGAGGATATCTGTTTAAAGAGCCAATTGGACTTTGAAAGAACCTAGAGTTTTCTTGGTACTTCAAGCAATTGCCCTATCTGATGTCTTGTTCCATTGCTAGGGGATCCCATCCTGTCCTGTAAGCATAAGAGCCTACCGAATACTAGGTCAAGAGGATGCAAAAAGAGGGAGAAAACCCCACAGAAAACTATCCTTGGGTCTTTCTCTGAAGGTCTTGGAGGGGAAAGTCTTCAGGGACCTCTGCTTGTGGGAATATCTTAATGTAAAGGACTCTTCTTTTGGAATCTAAGAATAACAAGTCAAGTTCGCCCCTTGTCTAGGATTACAGTTGGAACCAGGCCCCTTCCTACTTGGGGGAGGGGGATCATTGCTGTGCACCGGGCTGTGGAAATCAGAATGCATGGCAATTTCGGCCTTCTGTCTGCTCAGCCAGGGGCTCTGTGGAGAATTTACTCCTCCTGGGTAAGCAGGAGGGAGGCTGGGCCGAAGAGGGGAGTGACAGGGATTGAAGAGGGATTATAGAATCCTGCAGGCTAAGGCCAGAAGATAAAATGCTTGGATGAGAGAAGGGGATTAATTTTATTTTTATTCCTGGTAATGTGATGGGGGTGGGGGAGAGGAGGAATCTGGCTGAAGCTCATGGGAGAACTGTCCAGATCTACAGCATGGTTCAACGGGAAGAATCTACCTATGGCAGTGGAAGGCTAGAACTCCCGGTTATTCTCAAATTAGTCCTTGTGTCTCACTGGGCAAGTTCTTCTACTTTTCTGAGCCCCAATTTGCTCCTTTATAAAAGGAAGGTGTTGGTTTAGTTTAGGGATTCTTAACTTGGGGTCCATAGATTCCCAAAGGTGTAGATCTATTTTTAAGAGAGGAGGTCTGAGGTCAGACCTGAAAAAAGCTGTTTATTATTCCTGTTTTGTTAGTGAATCTTATAGCTCAGATTGTTTCCTCAGTTATTATTATTTATCCCCCACAATTAGCACTAGGAAAAAGCCAGTTCTGTCTTATATGGACATGTTTGTGTTTTGTTTTCAGGGCTGAGGGTAAGAATTCACTGTGGATTCCTTTCTCCAAGGGCAGGAGGTTGAACTAAGTGACCTCTAAGCCTGCAGAATAGCTGATATTTCTATTGCCAGTTAAGGTTTGCACAGGCCTTTGCATAGATTATCTCATAGCAAACCCTGTGGAGGAAGCCTTGTTGGTTTAACAGCACAGGAGACTGAGGCTCAGGCTTACCCAGGATCACTTAGCTGGTCAGCAGCAGAACCAAGTTTGGAATTCAGATCTGGATTCCATACTTTTTCCAGACTACTTTGTATTGCCTCCTTAATTTCCACTTTAAAATTTTAAGATAAAAATTTTTTTTAAAAGCTATCTTCTCTCCCCAACTACATTTTAATTTTCTTAAATGTCCAGAGAGCTTTTTAGTATTTTGTCCAGAAGTCATACAATCATAGATTTAGAGTTTGAAGGGATTTTGGAGCTCTTCTCCGTTTGACTTCCCTATTTTACAGAGGAAGAAATGGGGATTTGTCTAAGATAATTTGAAGGGAGGATTTGAATTCAAGTCCTCTGACTCCAAAGCCCTTTAAGTTCTTTAACAAGTACTTGGTTGATTGATTGAATTAGAAGATTCAGAGCCATAACTATTATGGAGTGATAGGGACACCTAGGAGAGTGTTTTCTCCCCACAGGATGCTGAGTGGGAGCACTCCTTCCTGAAGATTGTTGACAATATAGGCTAAAACTGTTGTAGGGAGAAAATCTCTCCTCTCTGTTGAGCCCTGGAGTAGGGTACCACCAGACCCTCCCTCCTCAGCCATCCAGGGGGACTCTTTGACCTGGAACATCCAATCAGCATCATACTTCGTACCCAGATCCAAACCTTTGGTGCTCTGGACTGCATTGCCCCTGCTTTGACGTAACCTTGTTCCTATGTGGAACACCTGGGCTCCACTGTGGCACCATGGGGATGACCACACACCATGGGGATGACCACATCCAGGTCTCCTAGAACCTCTGTCAGTCTTCCCCTTCTGTCTCTCTCTGACTTTGCCCCAGGTACTGGAATTCTCAGCACTGAATCTGAACAGAAGAGTTGCCCTTAGAGTCCATGTTGGTCCGTGATCATCCTGCTCTCAAAAATGCCTTCACCTTGGCATTGGGATTACCAGTTGCTATGGTTACCAAGTCATGGGTTTCGTGTGCTCATGGTTCCAAGACCCTTAACCCTGCATTTTGCACACTTGGACCTTGATTCACCAGGGAAAGCAGACTGAAAAATTGTAGCTGGGCCAATGCTGGCCTATTGTTACTTTTAGGAGAGAGTTTTTATCCCATGATTCAGAGTGAGTGGTACAACCTTTGGCTATGTAGCACAACAGGAAGTTTTTAGAGAGGAAGAACGAGAAAAGGTTATTGTCTTTGTCCTTTGTTTTAATGGGCCGTTGAGAGCAAATTGAGGGAATAATTGGTGTCCTGGAAAAGCTTAGACACTAGTGGGGATCTGAATTCCACCTCTGCCATTAACTGTGAATATCACATTCTTAAATCAGTCAATATAAGACCTACTATGGGCTAGGCTCTGTGCCATGGGCCAGAACTGCCAACAAAGGCCAACCTAACCAATTATTTCTGCATCTTTTTGAGGAAGAAGTGAAACTTGTGTGGGCCCCATAGCTACTGGCTGAATGGATTAGAGGGTCTCAGGAGGTCCCTTCTAGCTCTAGGATCCTTAATGAGATTTAAAGCTGTAAAGAATCTTTTGAGGCCATTGGGATCAACCCCTTCATTTTGCAAATAAGGAAACTGAAGCCTTGGAGGTTTATTAAGTTGCTCAAAATCAGGGAGGTGTGTGGTTCTTATGTTGTTTCCCCTGTTAGAAGGGAAGTTTGTTGAGGGCAGGGATCTTGTTTTTTGCCTTTTTTTTTAAATATCCCCAGCACATAGCAATTATATAATAAATGTTTATTGGTTGGTTGACTGAATAAGACTTGTTCTGTTTGGTCCAAGAAGTGGGAACAGAAAAAAAGGTTGAAAAGAAGCAGATTTAATCTTCTTGTTAGGAAAACTTCCTGCCAACCAGAGCCTGCCTTGAGAGGCTCCCTTATTGGAGGACCTTAAATTGGAGGGTACCTCTTGTTGGGTACATTGGAGAGCGGAGCCTTGCTCTTCAATGGGTTGGACTGGATGGCCTTGTAGTACAGTTGGGTTTTTCAATCCAACCTCAGTTACCAGCAGTGTGACCCTGGGTAAGTCATTTAACCCTGTGGGACTCAGAAAGAAATGGAGAAGGATGTGGTAAACCTCTTGAGGATCTCTGCCAAGAAAAATCTGCAAAGCGCTGGATGGGGCTGGACGATCTGACCAAGATGGGCTTGGACAGCCTTCCCAGCCTCTCTAGGATTCCCTCATTTCCTTGCTGTCAGGATTGTGGAAAGACCCTGGGCTGTTCCCATGGTAATGATCAACTGTGTGTCCCTGGAGGCCGTGAATAAAGTTCAACCTCTGGCTAAAGAGATTAGTGGGGTCTTTAGCTGTCCTAGTTAAGGCAGCTTTGTTGGGCCTCTGCATGCAGCCTGTGTCTCTGGGTCCACAGTCTGGCCTGTTGGTGGGATACTGGTGGAGGAGACGGCTTGTTCCCTGCCACCCACCTGGCTGCATCTTTAATGGGTCCTGATCCTATTGCAGCTGGGGGGAAGAGCAGCCTTGGCCTTCGGGGCTGAACAGGACACCTATATACACACAGGGACATGCCCAAGGAAGTCTTTTAAAAGAGTATAAGATTTAGAGCTAGACAGGGCCTTGTAGATCATTTTACCAAAGTAGAAACTGAGACCTAGAGAGGGGAAGTCATTAGCTCAAGTTCACACAATAGGGGAATTGGGATTTGAACTTGTCCCAAACTCTGCTACTCTTTCACTACACATTTGGACCAGACTCCTGCTAAAGAAGCAGCATTCTGTCTGATTTCTTGAGTGGTGGGCCCTTTGTAGAAGGCTACTCGAAGGAGAAAGGCAATTTTTATAACTGTGGCCCTTTCCTTGTCATTCCCTCCCAATTCATCCCCTTCTAGGGGTTCTTAAAAATGTGTGTGCATATGATGGATGCCCTCAGAAGCCTTGGTCGCCTTCTTCCATATATATAAAGTTGCCTACTTTTCTCATTGAAAGAGATTCTCAATTTTAGTGGAAAAAAAAAAGAGGCAGTTTTTCCCCTCCAAGTTCATGGATTCTTGGGGGACTGTGAATTTCATATGAAGAACTCTTGGAACAAAGCAAGATTGGTTCCCTAGCCACTCCTTTCCCTGCTCTAGATTCTTTTCCTACTTTTCAGTGGCTCCAACTACCACCACCCTTGTTTGTCCCAAACTACCTCTTCCTTTGCTAAAAGTAACAGAGTGTGTGTCCTTCTCTTCCTAGGCTCAGCAATCTAGCCCAGTGTAATAGCAATTCCCATCCTTTTTTTTTTTTTTTTTTTTTTTTTTTTTTTTTTTTTGCCCCAAACTCCTTAGAATGGAAGCTCCCTGAGAGCAAGGGCAACTTTTTTTTAATCTAGTGGCCACCTCAATGTCCAATGGAGATGCTTTATTAATTGATTACCTGTTTATAGAAGGTATCATCTATTTCTTACTGCCAAAACAGAAAAGTAAACTGAGACTCAGTGAGGGGAAGTGATTTGCCCAACAAATGATAAAGCAGGATTAGAAACCAAGTTTCTTTTCTCTTAGATTAGTATCGTTTCTGCATAATTCCCTCATCTTAAAAGTATTCAGTGGCAGGTGAGTGTATGTATATATATAGGTAGTAAGATGTGGGTTTAGTTTTTGTTTCCAACATTTAAATAAGCGCTATGTGACTCATGAGCATTTACTTGAACCCAAGTCTCTGAAGGCATGAAATGGGGATGAAATATTTCTTAGAACTTACGTCACAGGATTGTTCGGTGAGAAAGTCTGTTATGTGCACGTGGTGTCAGTGCTAAAGAACTTGAGAAATGTCAGCTTTTTAAAAATAATAGCTTCCATGTATGTGTAACAGGACTGGGTTTTGTTAAAAATAAGCTTCAAGTAAGCCCAGTAGAAAGATGCCGACCTCAGAGCCCCTGGGAGAATAGAGTTTGAATCCCAGCTCTGACGTTGGTGTACCATGTCAAGGCTTTTCACTTCGTGGTGCCTCAGTTTCTCTGTCTGTAAGATGTGGGGGTTGGATTTAAAGGCCTTAGAGAGTCTATCAGGCTCTAGGATCTTGTATTTAGGTAGATCTCTCCCTGGGACTATATTTGTTACTATGGCTAACTTGGTTTAATTTTTTTTTTTTATTTATAATTTTTTTTTCATAGTATATAATTTTTTTTATAATATTATCCCTTGTATTCATTTTTCGAAATTATCCCCTCCCTCCATTCCCTCCCCCCGATGAGAGGCAATCCCATACATTTTACATGTGTTACAATAAAACCTAGATACAATATATGTGTGTAAATACCATTTTCTTGTTGCACATTAAGTATTAGATTCCAAAGGTATAAGTAACCTGGGTAGATAGACAGTAGTGCTAACAATTTACATTCACTTCCCAGTGTTCCTTCTCTGGGCTGTAGTTGTTTCTGTCCATCATTGATCAACTGGAAGTGAGTTGGATCTTCTTTATGTTGAAGATTTCCACTTCCATCAGAAAATATCTTCATACAGCATTGAGGTGTACAGCGATCTTCTGGTTCTATTCATTTCACTCAGCATCTAACTTGGTTTAATTTTGTTGGTTTGTTACCCACCTGAGATATTGGGCAGGAGAGCTTTGATGTTCCCTTGTTCTAAGACCTTCCCAGCTCTGACATTTGTTGTTCTAAGGTCCCTCCCAGCTCTGACATTCTCTTGTTCTAAGACCCTCCAGCTCTGATATTCCCTGTTCCAAGGCTTCTTCCAGTTCTGATATTCCCTTGTTCTAAGATCCTCCCAGTTCTAATATTTCTTGTTCTAAGACCCTCCTAGCTCTGACATTTGTTCTAAGACCCTCCCAGCTCTGACATTCCCTGATTTGAAGACTTCTTCCAGCTTAGACATTCCCTTATTCTAAGACCTCTCCCAGTTCTGACATTCCCTTGTTCTAAGACCCTCCCAGCTCTGATATCTTCTGAGCCCACAACACAGAATGGGGGATTGCGCATCAGGGATAAGTACCATTGTCCCTTTTAGTCAAGTCTATAGGGGAGAAGATTGGGATTTAAAAGGTTAGGAAAGTCAAGGCTGTAGCCTCCAGGGAGTCTCTGACCCTCTTACTCTAGAGAAAGCCTGCAGGAGTGTATTGGCTGGTACAGAAAACGGCCCGTCCCTTGAAGGCCTGCGGAGGGAGGCCAGGACTCCAGACCAGAGTAGCCCCCCTCAGTCCAGGGCAGGCTTTCCCCTCTATTCACTTTTGGCCCTTCAACCCGTGTCTCTGATCCGTGAAGACCAGCATGGCAGCATCTTGGGAATAGAGACCATTTCCTTTACTGGTCTCCATCCCTTGGCCCATATAAGGAGCTTTAATAAATACTTGGTGATTATTGGTTAATTGGATGATTATTGGATTTTGAATCCTATCTCAGACTTATCTTGTGCAACTCACTTTTATACCTCAGTTTCCTCATCTGTAAAGTGAAGGGTTTGACTGGATGACTTCAATGATCCTTTTAAATTCTAGGCAGCGAAGTGGTACAGGTTTGGAGTCAGGCAATCCTGAGTTGAAATCTGGCCACAGACACTTAATTTAGCAGTATGACTTTGATCAAGCTACTTAACCTGTTTTCCTCAATTTCCTCACCAGTTAAACAGGGATAATAATAGCTTAGTAATAATAATAGTGCTTAATACGGTACCAGGCACCCGGTAGGTCTATAAAAATTCTAGATAGAATTATTATTAATAAATCTATGATTTAGTTCTCCAGGCATCTCCTATTGCTCCTGTTAAGTTGTAAAAACCCACCAATTTGTCAGTCAACAGATAAGAATTTCCTACTAGTACCGGTCATTGTACTGGGCACTAAGCTTACAAAAGGGAAACAGTTCCTGCCTTCTAGGAAATCATATTCTCCTGGGAGAATATGTGCACAGACAAGTACAATTTAAATAAACTCTAAAAACCTAGTGCTTGGAGAGAGGAAGAAGAAGGGAGGGAGGGAAGAAGGGAGGGAGTGAGGGAGGGAAGGAATTAGACAGAGAGGGGAGAGAGAGAGAGAGAGAGAGAGAGAGAGAGAGAGAGAGAGAGAGAGAGAGAGAGAGACAGAGAGAGAGACAGAGAGAGAGACAGAGAGACAGAGAGAGAGACAGAGAGAGAGACAGAGAGAGAGACAGAGAGAGAGACAGAGAGAGAGACAGAGAGAGAGACAGAGAGAGAGACAGAGAGAGAGACAGAGACAGAGAGAAAGAGGAGAAAGAAGGAAAGAAAGAAGAGTGAAAAAGAGAAGAAAGGAAGGGGAGAGGAGGAGAGAACAGAAAGAGAGAAAGAATGTGTGTGTGAATGCAGAGAAAGAGAATGTGTGTGTATGTGTGAATGGACTCAACTAATGTCTAGGAAAGTTTTTTGGAAGGAGTGGGTGCTTGAGCTGAGTCTTTTCTCTGATGTGGGGAGGAGGTTCAGGATTCTTGGGGATCCTGGCAAAGCCCTGCATCTTTTGGGGTTAATTGGCTATATTTCTGCCCACACTGTGTCTTGTTTCTCCTCTGATCTCCTTGGGTAATGGCTAATTATTTCTGAAGAAATAGGGGTGTTTTGACCTTGGGAAGACTGAGTGAGCATTAATGAGGGGAAAGAAAGCTGGCAACCTGGCTCTGCTACTTACTAGCAATGCATTCGCTCTGTGTGAGCCTCAATTTCCCCCATAATAAAATGGAGATCATCTACAATAACCATTGCTCTCATCTAGATAATGCTTTGTATGGTGAGATTTGGATTTTCATTACAATGAGTCCTAGAGAAGTGGAGTTTCATAACAAGTTTCAGAGCTAGGATTTAACTTGCTGCTTCCAAGGTCACACCTGCCCATTTAAGGATCTTGAGGACAAGAACTGTTGTTCTTTTGGGGGTATATTCCCAGTGATTAGCACCAATGTCTGGCACATAGTACGTGCTTAATAAATGCTTTTTGACTAACTGATATCTGACCCCATGATCTTGATTTTCCCCAGTTGTTTTTCCATTCCCTCGCTCTCATTACATTTTATAAACTGAGTTATTGTTGCTATTTGAAATTGTTGCATTTTACAGTGCTTGACACATAGTTGGTGCTTAATAAATACTTGTTGGTTGAATGAATCTCCCCACCCCCCCAAACCCACCAATCACTGTATTTTTAGATCGCTCTGTATGTGCGTTATTTCTCCCTAGTGAAATCTAAGTTTTTCTGTTTTTGTCTTGGCAAGACCAGCTAGTTGTACAGGTCTCTGTCCATAGTAGGGATTTTTTGGAAATTTTGTGGAAACATTCATTATCTGAATGTGGAGAGCCTTGTGCTAGACACAAAATATTTGTACAAAGAAATATAAAACTAAACAAAACTCCTGCTCTAGAGGGGCTTAGAATGTCATTAAAAAGTCGACAGGTTCTCAGACATAGAGATAGAATAATAGATCACTGAGCCAGAGTTCCCATCTGTTGTCTCCTTTGCTATTGCTGGGAAAAGAATAGTGCTCGAATCTCTTCTGGGACACCCCGGATCAGTCTGGGCCTTCGCTCCTGGCCTTTCTGCCCTACAGTCCGAGGGCATCACAAGTGGAAGGGACCTTGGATTGTTACTGTGGAAAATGGGGGAAAGTGGACTCAATGGCGCAGAATATGGCCTTGAAGGTTCTAAGTCAGTGAAAAGAGCAAGATAGCTAAAGTCAGAGGATCCGAGTTATAATTTTGGCTCTTCCTTTTCCTATTTGGGCAACTCATTTTAATTTTCTTTCTAGAATTGGCTCATCATTGGTAAAATGAAAGCATTAAGTCTTTATATTCTTAAAAATTGGAGATCTGGGGCAGCTAGAGGGTGCAGTGGCTCTGGAGTGAGGAAGAGGGAATTCAAAAACACTCTCGGATACTTAATGCTTTCTAGCTATATGACCCTGATCAAGTCACTTACAATAGGTTAAGGATCCCTTGGCCGGATGATTGCCAAGACCCCTCCTAGTTATAACTCTTTGGGTCTTACATCTTGTACAGAACTTTGAAGTAAAAAGGACTGAAGATTTTGTGTGTCAGAGTGTGCCCTTGGTGGTCAGATCGGGGGTAGATTTGTGCTGATGTAGATAAGTGAGTGATCTCTTACTTCTGGAAAGGATGCAGGCCGGGGCCCAGATAAGGTGGCAGAGGCTGAGGAGGGGAAGTGGTCAGCTCTGGCCAAGCCAGCCTCAGTCAGAGAGGTTTCCATAGTCACGTACGTGGGGATTTCGCTTTTGATAAAGTTCTCTTTCAAAATTGGCACAAGCTCATGTGATGGAAGAGAAGGGGCCCGTGGATGGCCATCCCTTTGACGTGGGGTGGAAGAGCGGGATTAGCTCCACCAAAGTACCTAGTTTCCCCTCTTCCCTGTCCCTTTTGGCTCTGGGTTCCACTGGGCAGGGGCCCTTCACTGACCCTCTCCAGCTGTGCCCCAGTCGGGTGCCTTGCCTGATTTGTTTTGAATCGAAGGCTGGATTTTTCTGGGGTCACCGTGAAATCTGGGTAGAGGCTGTGGCTTGGGCAGAAGGATCTTCCAGTCTCTTACTGAATTATTTGTAGATTAT